>NW_011499856.1:2256026-2325439 GCF_000495115.2 Populus euphratica
GCTCTAGCTGTATAGCATTTTAAAGTGTATTTTTTAAATATATTAAAATAATATTTTTTTTAAATGATACCAGAACATAAAAAAAAATTAAATACCTTTTAAACTAAAATATAATAGTTTGTGAACATAAAAAAATTATTTTATGACTTTCTATCAGGTTCACATAAAATCATTTCGGCAGCCCCATCATATAGTACCATTTACTTGATTTGAGCTAGCAGATCCCACGTTGCAAGATGCTTTACCTGGGGATGATGTGTTGGCCATCATAAAGATTATTTTTAAAAATAAATATTGATTTTCTCAGTACAATTTAGAGCCTGTTTCGAGCAAATATAATTGCTGACATCCAAAGTTTTGATGAAGATGTAAAAGGTCCATTATTATTATTATTTTTTATTTATACGGGGTGTTCGAGTCAGTTTACGTACACCATGACTAATTCCCACGGCTCACTGAATATCCTGCAAACCTAGTAGACATGTAAGGCATCGCGGGGATGACAGGCGTGCACGCTAGGGCTTGAACCTAGGTGCAGTGAAAGTAGACAAGCCCTTTCCACCGCAAACCCATTATTTTTTTTTATAACTAATCCGTGTTCACATTCCTCGACCATCAAAAATTACTGTATACACATGAATTATACTCATAATCAAAGTAATTAAACCCGTGCCGTTACTAGTTGAATGAATTAACTAATTTGATATTATTTTATTTTAAAATATATTAAAATAATATATACTTTTTTATTTTTAAAAATTGATTTTTAATATTAACATATTAAAATAATTTAAAAATATAAAATATTAATTTTAAACCAGAAAACATTTAAAATTTTTTAAAAGCACTATTTCTACCACTAAAACAAACATTCACTAGGCCAAAAACATCTGGTTTGTCCTCTCTATGATTAAGGATAAAAAAGATTTTTATTGCCGAGTAATCTACACATCAACAATAAATTATAGTACCACTACTGAAAAAAGAAAAAAAGAAAAGGAAAAACACAACTAATTGTCTTAAATTAGATATATAAACCAAAACGAAATTGCCCACGGAGTTTGTATCTATGTTTTCCAAATTTTAATTATCTTCAATCTAAAAATAAAAAAATCATTACACTTTGGATAAAGGTTTAGCCCTTGAAGCCCATGATGTCTTTTGTGGAGCAATATGTTTCTAAGGAGAAACATGCGCCTCAGAAGCCTCATTGTTCTAAGAGGTTGGATACTTGATCAAATAAGCCCACTAAAACCCTTTAACAGATTCATTAGAGCCACCGAAGAATAAATAACTCCTCAAGGTCAACAAAAAGACAGGGAAATGGCTGGCAGAAGCAGCCGCCATCAATAAAATAATTCAAATCCGTAGTCGACTTACCTAGGGATTTTTCACAAACAACGATCTCCCCCCCCCCCCCCCCCCCTCTTTCTTAAAAACGGAGTAAGGTTTTTGTTTTCTCTTCATCAGAATCCACTTGTTTTTCGATTGAAAATGGCTCATAAGGTAAAGAATGTAACGGAAAAGCTTGATGACATTGCCAATGAGAAAAATAAGTTCATACTAACAGAGGGAGTTGGAGAGAACGAAGCTGATAGGTTCGATTGGCGGATAACTAGCTCGCTTGTTAACGAATCAGAAATATTTGGAAGAGACAAGGAAAAAGAAGAGCTGACCAGTTTGTTGCTCGCCAATTCAGATGACCTCTGTGTCTGTGTACCATGTGGCATGGGGGGACTGGGGAAGACAACACTTGCTCAATTAGTCTACAACGATGCAAGTGTAAAAGGGCATTTTGATTTGAGGATATGGGTTTGCGTATCTGTTGATTTCGACATAAGGAGACTATCAAGAGGCATCATAGAGTCCGTTGAAGGCAACCCTTGTACCATTCAAGAGCTGGACACTTTGCAACGACTCCTACAAGAAAAGTTGATTGGAAGGAGGTTTTTGCTTGTGTTGGATGATGTTTGGGATCATTACCATGAAAAATGGAATGAATTGAAAGATGCATTGAGAGTTGGGGCTAGAGGATGTGCTGTTATAATAACAACTCGTCTAAAGCAGGTTGCTGATAAAATGGCTACTATTCCTGTTCACCTAATGGGAAGATTGTCGGAAGATGATTCTTGGCTTCTGTTTGAGCGTCTTGCATTTGGAATGAGAAGAAGCGAGGAGTATGTGCACTTAGAAAGTACTGGAAAGGCGATAGTCGATAAATGCAGTGGCGTTCCTTTAGCTCTAAAGTCACTGGGGAGCTTGATGCGCTTGAAGAGACATGAACAACAGTGGTCATCTATCAAAGAAAGTGAGATTTGGAATCTACCAGACGAAGGTGGCACAATTTTACCTGCCTTGAAGTTAAGTTATAACAACTTGCCACCACATTTGAAACAATGCTTTGGATTTTGCTGTATATTTCCGAAGGATTATGTCATGAAGAAAGACCAGTTAGTAAAGCTATGGATGGCCAACGGATTTATTGATCCTGAAGGGTAAATGGATTTGCATGAGACGGGCTACGAGATTTTTGATGACTTAGTTGGGAGATCATTTTTTCAGGAGGTCAAGGAGGATGGCTTCAGAAACATAACTTGCAAAATGCATGATCTTGTCCATGATCTCGCAAAATTAGTTATGACAGGAGAATGCTGTTTGATCGAGAAGAATAGGAGACCTAGAATTCCTAAGACAGTTCGTCACATAACTTTTCTAGATAGAAGTCTTTGTTATTATGACAAGGACCCTGTGAAAGGGAAATCATTGCGGTCGCTGATTTCCTTTCAGGACGATTACTACCCGAGTGACTCGATTGGTGCTCTTTTTTTAAACATGTCTGCACAAAAGAAACTACGGACGTTGAATTTAAGCAATTTCGGGTTTAGAAAATTGCCAGAGCCGATTGGTAATTTGCAACATCTAAGGTATCTAGACGTCTCTTTTTCTTTGATCCAAAAACTACCTGAATCAATCAGCTCTCTTCAAAACTTGCAGACCCTAAATTTGAGTTACTGCTCTCGGCTTTATATGTTACCAAAAAGGATGAAGGACATGAAAAGTCTCATGTATCTTGACCTCACACGTTGTGATGCGCTTCAATGTATGCCTTCCCGGATGGGACAACTGACTTGTCTGCGAAAGCTTGGCATGTTCATTGTGGGTAAAGAGGCTGGTCATCACATAGGGGAGCTGCAAAGACTGAATTACATTGGGGGTGAATTGAGCATCAAGGATCTAGGTAACGTCCAAGGTGTCACAGATGCACAAAATGCTTACTTGATGAGGAAGACAAATCTTCAATCACTGAGTTTGTCTTGGCGAGAAGACAATAGCAGCAAAATCAGTGAGTCAAACAGTGAAGATGTTCTTTGTGCTCTTGAACCCCATTCTAATATGAAGAAGTTAGAGATAAGCGGATATCGAGGATCCAAATTTCCAGATTGGATGATGGAGTTGCGTCTACCAAACCTAGTGGAGATCTCACTAGAATCGTGCATGAATTGTGAACATCTTCCTCCTTTTGGGAAACTGCGGTTTCTTAAGCATCTTCAATTGAAGAGAATGGACACTGTGAAGTGTATTGGCAGTGAGATGTATGGAGATGGAGAGAATCCATTTCCATCATTAGAGAGGCTGACTTTGGGTCCAATGATGAACTTAGAGGAGTGGGAAACAAATAGCATGGGTGGAAGGGAAATTTTCACTTGCCTTGATGAATTACAGATAAAAAAATGCCCCAAGTTGGTCGAGCTACCAATTATTCCGTCGGTGAAATATTTAACTATTAAGGACTGCACTGTAACTTTGCTGAGGTCTGTTGTGAATATCACTTCTATTACCTACCTTCGAATTGAGGGCTTCGATGAATTAGCTGTTCTTCCTGATGGACTGTTGCAAAACCATACATGCCTTCAAAAGCTGTCAATTACGAAGATGAGAAGCCTAAGGTCGCTGTCAAATCAGCTAAATAACCTATCTTCTCTTAAGCATTTGGGTATTTTTTATTGTCATAAACTTGAAAGCTTGCCAGAAGGTGTCCAGAACCTCACTTCTTTGGAGATCTTAAGTATATATGGAATGCCAAAAATCACTTCACTGTCTGTTTTACCTTCATCTCTTGCTTCCTTGTGGATTCTAAATTGTGAAGAACCTCTCTATCCGAGGGACTGCAATATCTGACAGCACTCAAGGATTTAGAACTTTATAGCTGTGTAAAGTTAAATTCCTTGCCAGAGACTATACGACATCTCACTTCTCTACAATCTCTAACAATCTCTTGTTGTACGGAAGTATCTTGTCTTCCAGATCAGATACGGCATCTCACATCTCTTTCAAGATTGCGCATCCGTGGATGCTCTAATTTGATGTCTTTGCCAGAAGGGATAAGGAATCTCGAAATGCTCAGAGAGTTGGTAATTAATGATTGTCCAAACTTGGAGAGACGGTGCAAGAAAGAAAAAGGAAAGGACTGGCCTAAGATAGCTCACATCCCTACTCTTAAGGCTCTAGGCGCGAGGATGCGCCAATAAAAGCACATTGCCTAGAATTCGGCAGCGATGGACAGCGGCAGCCTTGCATAGACAGAAACAAATTCGGCAGGCAGCGTGCAATGGTCTATGCGAGTCGTTGAGCTTGCGACTTGGTATGAACTTGGGGGCTTAGGTGATGGACCTTCTAAGTCAGCAGCTGACGCAGCAGAATAGGCAGTTGAGACTGCCATGCGGATAGACAGAATATGGCTGTATCATGGGGGCAAAATGTGGGGAAGTGGCAGCTGAGTGGGGAAGGAAGTGCTCCACTATGTAAGCCACTAAGTTAATGGGAGAGTAAGTGCCCCACTATGCCCCGAAAATGAGGGATCATGGGGAGTAAGTGCCCTATTATGACCTGAAAATAGGGATTATGGGTGAGCCTAGCAACTCACACTTGTTTATAAATAGGCTGTCAAGCCTCTGCTGTGTAGGATGCGATTTTGTGCATAACACACACACTTGTATTGTGTAATCCTTTGTTGATGAGATAAATAAAGGTTGAGAGTTATTCTTGTAAACTTGTGTGCTTGCTTGTGTTTGTTCCTTTTATACGACTTGACAATTGTGGAAACTTTGTTGGGTGAGCGAAACACATAGTCGTAGGAAACACGAGCGAAAAAGGGAGGCAAGGCTGAGTTTAGTTGGGACTAGACTGCCGCATTGGGTTGAATTTTATTGCGAAAAATTTAACCCCGTGACATTTACTATCATCATTAATAACCAACTAGTACAATCCTCGGAGACCTAAAGAATATATGATTTCTCGGTGCTTGTTGGGACTTCATTGGGCTAATGTTATTGTGTATAGTCTTTTTTCACCAAGTCATAATGGTTGTGGTGATCAAATAAAATGTAAAATTGTCATAAGATTTTAGGGATGGTAACCAGTTTTAGATGAATAAGCGGTGTCTGAGGAATTCTATTTTTCTTCAGTGTTGTTTTGTGCTTATTTACAGCCTATTATTGCTCAATAAAATTATGAATCTGATTTGAAAATTGATTTAGTAGATATACTGCTATAATATAAATAAACTTCTTTTGTATCAATCCATGGCTTTTGTGATTTTCACTTGAGCTTCTAATGGTGTAAGCAGGCAGGCAGGCAATGCCCACTGAGGAATCTTCAAAATCAAGAGAGCCTGAACTTTGCTGCATATAATACAAATATGTTTGAATTGATTGAAGAAGCATTGCATCGCAGGGGAAACTCGCAGATTATGTATCCAAATGTATATTTAGGATCTGCAATGCAGAATATGCTGTGAATTTTTGTTGCTTAAACTTCACAATGAAGTTCATCTTGGAGTTTGATTAGACTCTTTCTTTTTCTTTTTTCTTTTTATAGTGGTCTCAAGCCCAACAGTATTATTATTGAACAAAAGGGATGCTTAAAAAGATAATCTTGGTCTAGAGCTGATATTTGGTATTCTGAGCCACTATTTCACAAACCAAGTATTATTTTGAGCTGAGATTTTATTGCCAGCAAGTACTTTGCCAGGTTCCTTTTTGCCATCTGCTAGAATGATTCATATGTTTTGTCCTTCAAAGATTTCATGTGTTCCCCTTGTTAATTGGGAAATAATGGTCACTTAGAGTGAACTAATTTCGACCAAATAATGGTAATTTATATTTATTTTCTCGGTAACTTAATGTATAATTTCATATAATTGTGTTTCTTCATTTAATTTTACCAATTGTGAATTTCTTTTAGAGCAGAATTTCTCTTACTGTTCCAACCCATGCAGACTAGGAAGCTTGAAGATTCCTAGAGAACAGTATCGTAAAGGAGTTCCATCAGAGGAATGCAGTTGATGGAATGTACTTTGATGGAGCTGAGATGATGAGTTTGAATTCATAAAACATGTATTGTCGATGATCTCTGGCTTCTCTGTAATGGTAATAACTACTGTGTTTATATCTCATTGGAAAACTAGCTAGCTAGATTATGGCTGCTTGTAGGCAGAGCAGTAAGGCTATCATGGGTGAATATTGTGGCTTGTAGTCTCCATCCCATTGTAAATCTGCCTATCTACTTTGGGAAGTATAGTATCTGACCATAACTGCTGGTATATATTTGATTATGGAGATGATGATTAATATGGTTATTAAAATTGAAATTTTTTCATGATTTCATAATCATTTACATGCTTGTTAAAGAAATTATGAGATTTTTTTTTTAAAAAAAAATCTCATAGGAAATTTAGCTAGAATATGCCTGCTGAAGAAGCTGAAAGAGGGGAATCACCTTCCTTGTTGGCTCGCACCACGTCAGCTTGAACTAGAAATGGTATTCTGGGGTTGGCACGAACTGAGCCGGGCAATTTTTGTCCTAACCAATAGTTATATGAAGATGACAGTATCTCTATACTATGTTATAATTTTAATGTCTTTACAATTTACCACTAGTACGATGAGATCAATTTTATATGAAGATAAGGAAATATTTATTATAATATGAAGTATGATACAAACAGCCTACAAATATATATATATATGTTTTTTTTTCTTAAAGGCGTTGAAAGTTCACCAACTCTGCTTACTTGCTTGGGTTTAATCAGTATTGTTTGGTTCTAGTCTTCTTTTCCATATATATCCTGCAGGCATGATTCGGAGCCTTTGCAAGTCTTTAGGCATCGTTTTTGCTGCCTCTTTGTAGCCTTCTCTGAATCTTGCTCTCTGTTGTTTCAATCCTCTCGCCCTTCTCGGAAAACCGGAGATAGCATTGGAAAACAAATCGCTATATGTCTACCGTTCTGTTGAATTAGAGGTAGACCTACCAGAGGAAGCAAAGCCCGCGTCAGTTTGAAAGACAGATGGCAACTGAAGAGATCAAAGAAATGCCAAAATCATGGGCCATGGTTGGTGGAGAAGGACCTCAAAGCTATACTCAAAATTCCTCCTATCAGGTGAATGTTCTTCCCCTTATAATAATAATAGCAATACTGAAACACTTTGGCTTGGGAGGCAGAGCAGCCTCTTTTTTTTACTTCGGTTTTTTTTTTCGGTTTTATTATTTGATGTTGAGTTGATTGGAGTTTCATTTTAATGATTTGTTGTTTATGCAGTCATTACAATTGTAATTGTCTTGGAGCTCAATTTCACAAAGAATAATTTGTGAAAAATTAAAAATAAAAGGATTGAAATTATATCACATAAAGATTAAGAGGTACTTTTTTAAAAAATTGTCAGTTCTATTTTCACAAATTTCTTTAGGTTTTGGCAAAAATTATTTTTTGGTTCCTTGAGTTAGGAGAATAAAGGGTTCAATTCAAAAATTTATTTATTTTTATTTTAGTTTTGAAGTTTTAGATCAGACTTCAAATTATAGTCGATAGAGAAAAAAGTTGACAAACATGTACTTTTTAGAACAAAACTTGATGTTATTGGTATTAAAAAGTAATATTTAACAAGAAAAATTCTAATTAAACCTAAACTAGCACACCATAAAACTGTATCAAATTCATCTGAATGCATGATAGAGGAGATGCTCTTAAAATCATTTTAGTAGGAGATTTAGTTTTGATCAATATATTAAATAGTTAAAAAACACATTTTGTTTTTGAATAAAAAATATTTAATGTGTCTAAATCTCAACAATTGTTCCAAACTTTCTACATCCGAACATTTCTTCGAAGTAACCAGCTTAAGTCGAACAATGTTGCTTTAACACTCAAGACAAGACTAGCATTTACCAAAAGAAGATGAAATTAAACTAAAATGAGCACCGATTTCATGTGATACTCTCACTTTCCCTGAGTTTTCGATGTATTTTCTCAAAGTGGGGATACCCTTATCCCCCTTTTTATATCATAAATCAGCTTTAATTGTGGATATATATATATATATATATATATATATATATATATAATGATTATATATATATATATATATATGTCCACAACAATGAGATAGTGTACAAGTCTTTGTCGGTGTTGGTCACCTTTATAGCAAATCCACCGAAAAAATGTTGCAGCTCATCGTTTTATGCAAACCGGGAGACAGGAGTGAAATAGTTTTCTATGCTTTTCAAGGATACGTTTATCTTAAAAAAAAAATATTGGTTTAATCAGGACAATTTATAGCCTGTTTTGAGCAAATGCAATTGCTGGCATACAAAGTTTTGATGAAGATGTAAAAGGTCAATTATTATTTTTACAATTAATCCATGTTTGTGTGTTTCGACCGCAGGAGCACTAGATGTGCTTGTATTATCGGTTGAAATTTATGGAATATACATGAATTTATGTGTGTCGAGTAATCTATAAATCAACAATAAATTATACTCCCACTACTAAAAAAAAAAGAAAAAAAAAAAGAACACAACAAGTTGTCTTAAATTAGATATATAAACCAAAACATAATTGCCCACGGAGTTTGTATCTATTTTTTCCAAATTTTAATTATCTTCGATCTAAAAAAAAATAAAATAAAAACTATTTCCCTTTGTATTAAAGTTCAGCAACCATCTAGGTGGTGGCCAAGTGGTAAGAACTTGGGATCAAGGGGTTTGCTCCCTCTGTGGTTTCAGGTTCGAGTTCTTAGTTGCTCATATGATGGCCACTGGAGGCTTACATAGTCGTTAACTTCAGGGCCCGTGGGATTAATCATGATGCGCGCAAACTAGCCCGGACACACACGTTAATCTAAAAAAAATTCAGCCCTTCCATGATGTTTTCTTGGAGCAAGATGTTTCTACAGGAAAAAATGGGCCTTAGAAGCCTCATTGTTCTAAGAGGAGGTTGGATATTTCACCAAATAAGCCTACTGAAACCCGTTGACAGATTCATTAGAGCCACCAAAGAATAAATAATTCCTTCAGGTCCACAAAAAGACAGTGAAATGGCTGGCAGAAGAAGCCGCCATCAATAATTCACACCCAATAGCCTATTTGCCTACGGATTTCTCACAAACAAGGATCTCTCCCTCCCTCCCTCCCAGCTTAGCTCTCTCCCCTGTACTCTCTTCACCACCATTTCTTGCTTTACTTCCATTTCCTACTTGCTTCTTGTTGCTAATTAAGACCCACAATTTAAATTTCCCGCAAATAGAAAACGAAAAAAGCTATGGCTGACGCCGTTACTTCTGCACTTGTTAGCACCGTCTTGGGGAACTTGAACACGCTTGTGCTTGAAGAGCTTGGACTTGTTTTTGGCGTCCAGACCGAGTTTGAGAAACTCAAGCGCACCTTCATGACGGTTCAAGCTGTCCTCAAGGATGCTGAGGAGAAGCAGTGGAAAGATGAGGCCATCAGGACTTGGCTGAAGCACCTCAAAGATGCTGCCTATGATGCTGATGATGTGCTGGATGAGTTCGCTATTGAAGCTCAGAGGCGCAGACAGCGAGGGGGTCTTAAAAACGGAGTAAGGTTTTTGTTTTCTCTTCATCAGAATCCACTTGTTTTTCGATTGAAAATGGCTCATAAGGTAAAGAATGTAACGGAAAAGCTTGATGACATTGCCAATGAGAAAAATAAGTTCATACTAACAGAGGGAGTTGGAGAGAACGAAGCTGATAGGTTCGATTGGCGGATAACTAGCTCGCTTGTTAACGAATCAGAAATATTTGGAAGAGACAAGGAAAAAGAAGAGCTGACCAGTTTGTTGCTCGCCAATTCAGATGACCTCTCTGTATGTGCAATATGTGGCATGGGGGGGCTGGGGAAGACAACACTTGCTCAATTAGTCTACAACGATGCAAGTGTAAAAGGGCATTTTGATTTGAGGATATGGGTTTGCGTATCTGTTGATTTCGACATAAGGAGACTATCAAGAGGCATCATAGAGTCCGTTGAAGGCAACCCTTGTACCATTCAAGAGCTGGACACTTTGCAACGACTCCTACAAGAAAAGTTGATTGGAAGGAGGTTTTTGCTTGTGTTGGATGATGTTTGGGATCATTACCATGAAAAATGGAATGAATTGAAAGATGCATTGAGAGTTGGGGCTAGAGGATGTGCTGTTATAATAACAACTCGTCTAAAGCAGGTTGCTGATAAAATGGCTACTATTCCTGTTCACCTAATGGGAAGATTGTCGGAAGATGATTCCTGGCTTCTGTTTGAGCGACTTGCATTTGGAATGAGAAGAAGGGAGGAGTATGTGCACTTAGAAAGTATTGGTAAGGCGATAGTCCATAAGTGCAGTGGTGTTCCTTTAGCTCTAAAGGCAGTGGGGAGCTTCATGCGCTTCAAGAGAAATGAACGAGAGTGGTTATCTGTCAAAGAAAGTGAGATTTGGAATCTACCAGACGAAGGTGGCACTATTAAAGCTGCCTTGAAGTTGAGTTATAACAATTTGCCGCCCCATTTAAAGCAATGCTTTGGATTTTGTTGTATGTTTCCGAAGGATCATGTCATGGAGAAAGACCAATTAGTAAAGCTCTGGATGGCCAACGGATTTATTGATCCTGAAGGGCAAATGGATTTGCATGAGACGGGTTACGAGACTTTTGATGACTTGGTTGGGAGATCATTTTTTCTGGAGGTCAAGGAGGATGGCTTGGGAAACATAACTTGCAAAATGCATGATCTTATCCATGATCTCGCAAAATCAGTTATGACAGGAGAATGCTGTTTGATCGAGAAGAATAGGAGACCTAGAATTCCGCAGACGGTTCGTCATATAACTTTTCTTGATAGAAGTCTTTGTTATTATTATGACAAGGCCCTTGTCAAAGGGAAATCATTGCGGTCGCTGATTAACATTCAGGAAAATCACTTCCCGAGGGAACACACTGGTGTTGCTCCTTTACTCAAGGTGTCTGCACAAAAGAAACTACGGACGTTGGATTTAAGCAATTTCGAGTTTGAAAAATTGCCAGAGCCGATTGGTAATTTGCAACATCTAAGGTATCTAGACGTCTCCAACTCTTCGATCCAAAAACTACCTGAATCAATCAGTTCTCTTCAAAACTTGCAGACCCTAAATTTGAGTTACTGCTCTCTTCTTCGTATGCTACCAAAAAGGATGAAGGACATGAAAAGTCTCATGTATCTTGACCTCACACGTTGTGATGCGCTTCAATGTATGCCTTCAGGGATGGGACAACTGACTTGTCTGCGAAAGCTTGGCATGTTCATTGTGGGTAAAGAGGCTGGTCATCACATAGGGGAGCTGCAAAGACTGAATTACATTGGGGGTGAATTGAGCATCAAGGATCTAGGTAACGTCCAAGGTGTCACAGATGCACAAAATGCTTACTTGATGAGGAAGACAAATCTTCAATCACTGAGTTTGTCTTGGCGAGAAGACAATAGCAGCAAAATCAGTGAGTCAAACAGTGAAGATGTTCTTTGTGCTCTCGAACCCCATTCTAATATGAAGAAGTTAGAGATAAGCGGATATCGAGGATCCAAATTTCCAGATTGGATGATGGAGTTGCGTCTACCAAACCTAGTGGAGATCTCACTAGAATCGTGCATGAATTGTGAACATCTTCCTCCTTTTGGGAAACTGCGGTTTCTTAAGCATCTTCAATTGAAGAGAATGGACACTGTGAAGTGTATTGGCAGTGAGATGTATGGAGATGGAGAGAATCCATTTCCATCATTAAAGAGGCTGACTTTGGGTCAAATGATGAACTTAGAGGAGTGGGAAACAAATAGCATGGGTGGAAGGGAAATTTTCACTTGCCTTGATGAATTACAGATCAGAAAATGCCCCAAGTTGGTCGAGTTACCAATTATTCCGTCGGTGAAATATTTAACGATTGAGGACTGCGCTGTAACTTTGCTGAAGTCAGTTGTGAATTTCACTTCGATTACCTCCCTTCTAATTGCGGGCTTCGATGAATTGGCAGTTCTTCCTGATGGACTGTTGCAAAACCATACGTGTCTTCAATGCTTGTTATTTGAGGGGATGGGAAGCCTTAGGTCGCTGTCAAATCAGCTAGATAACCTATCTTCTCTTAAGACTTTGAGTTTTATGTTCTGTGAGAAACTTGAAAGCTTGCCAGAAGGTGTTCAGAACCTCAATTCCTTGGAGATGTTAGGTATTTGTGGAATGATGCCAAAAATGACTACACTGCCTGGTTTACCTTCGTCTCTTGCTGGGTTGCACATTGTAGGTGGTCTAGAACTTACCTCTATATCCGAGGGACTGCAACATCTGACAGCACTCAAGGACTTGTATCTTGCTGGATGTGTGAAGTTAAATTCCTTGCCAGAGAGTATCCAATATCTCACATCCCTTTCAAGATTGATTATCAGAGGATGCTTTAATTTGATGTCTTTGCCAGAAGGGATAAGGAATCTCGAAATGCTCAGAGTGTTGGCAATTGCAGAGTGTCCCAATTTGGAAAGACGGTGCAAGAGAGAAAAAGGAAAGGACTGGCCTAAGATAGCTCACATCCCTACCATCATCATTAATGACCAGCTAATACAGTCCCCGGAGACCTGAAGAAAATATGATTGCTTAGTACGTGTTGGGACTTCATTTGTCTAATATCCTCATGTAAAATCTGGAATATTTATTCACCAAGTACTAATAGCTGTGGTGATCAAATAAAATGTAAAATTGTTATAAGATCTTAGGGATAGCAACCAGTTTTAGATGAATAAGCCGCAGATGAGGAATTCTATTTCTCTTCTTTGTTGTTTTGTGCTTACTTGCAATCTATTATTGCTGAATAAAATTATGAATATAATTTGAAGATTGGTTTTAGTAAATATACTGCTATATATGATGTAAACAAACCTCTTTTATATCAATTCCTGGCTTTTGTGATTTTCAATTAAATTTCTAATGGTGTAAGCAGGGCAGGCATGCAATGTCCACTGAGGAATCTTCAAAATCAAGAGAGCCTGAAATTCATGTAAAATATTATTTTAATATATTTTAAAAAAATATTTTGAAAAAAGTTAGTACCCCTCCTAGAACCCCCCAGAAAATTATGCTTTTTGTGGCTAACTCTAGTTTGAAACATGGTTGGCCATCTAAGTAAATAGACAAGTTTTTTTAAAAATTATTTTTTATTTTTTATTAAAAATTAAATTTAATACCAACATATCAAAATAATTTTAAAAAATTAATTTTTTTAAAATACAAAAATGAGGCACTTAATGAACACCAGGAAGAATATAAATGTTTTATGAATTTCTTAATATTACGTTCACATAATATCGTTTCGGCAGCCCCATCATATGATACCATTTACTTGATTTGAGCCAGGAGATCCCATGTTACAAGATGCTTTGCCTGGGGATGATGTGTTGGCCATCATAAACATTATTTTTTAAAATAAATATTGATTTTATCAGTACAATTTAGAGCCTGTTTCGAGCAAATGTAATTGCTGGCATACAAAGTTTTGATGAAGATGTAAAAGGTCCATTATTTTTTTTATTTTTTTTACAATTAATCCATGTTTATGTTTTTCGACCACAGGAGCACTAGATCTGCTTGTATCATCCGTTGAAATTTATTCCATACAGATGAATTCCACTCATAATCAAAGTAATTATACCCGACAAATAACCTAATTACGGTTGGGTAGTTTAACTGAGATGAATCTAATTATAAATTTGATAAATTAATTTAGATTGATTTAGTTAATTTAAGTTAATTAAAATGATACCATTCTATTTGAAAAAAAAAACACATTTAAACTTGATTTTTATTTGATTGAATTGATCAAATATATATTATGCATTTTAAATTGATTTTTTAAAAAAACTTGATTGGGTGAGGAATTGGGTTAGCAACGTCATTAATAACAGTACTCCCCTCCCCACAATAATTAATAATTTTTATATTAACTTACGAGTCATTAGTCGATTCTTCCTTTTGAATAATTTTACAAATATACAAGATGAGCTTGTAATGGGGTAAGCAGGGCAGGCCGACAATGTCCAATCTTCAAAATCCAGAGAGCATGAACTTCGCTGCATATAACACTGTTAAAATAATTCAATTAATATAAAATAAATATCAACAGAAAAAAAGCTAGAATTCTGCTTTGTTGATCTGTAAAAAAAATACATGATTTAACCGGAATACAAAAAGCTTATATATATATATTAAGCTGAAAATACTATTTTACTCTTAATAAATAAAACAAAATAAATATATTATTTAATATCTTTCTTTAAACTCATAATGCAACAATTACAAGTATTAAAAGCTTGCCAACTAGAAAATAAAAATGAGAAATGAAATGTGACTTGATAAAAAAATATATAATCTGTAAGGAAAAAAAAAACAAAAGGTAAAGTAATGATGTTTTGCTCAAGATGATGACGAGTAATATGACAATCAATTTCAATGTGTTTAGTTCATTCATGAAAAATCGAGTTGTGAGCAATTTGAATATAACTCTGGTTATCACAATACATATGATTAAAATGAGAGAGTGAAACTTCCATATCCTCAAGTAATCAATGTAACCAAATAACCTCTTTAATAGTAGATTCTATAACACGATATCTTGCTTTGGTTGAGGATTGAGAAACAATAGATTATTTCTTGCTCTTTCAAGAAATAAAAGAATCACCTAAAAAGATGTAGAAATTAGTAGCTGATTTGTGATCTGTGAGATCATTGTTATGATCGGCATTAGAATAGGTACACAACTTTTAAAAAAAGATGGATGTAAGTAAAAGATTCTGAAAAACTATACCACAAAGATATCGTAAAATACAAAGAACAGCTGCCTAATGAACACTAGTAGGAGAAGCAACAAACTGACTAATAATATGAATAACATGTGTAATATTTAGACAAGTAATTGTGAGGTACATCAAGCTTCCAATAATATAACTATATAAAGTAGGATATGTCAAAGGTAAATCATTAAAAAAAATATCTTGCATTAACTTCAATGAGAGTGTTTGGAATCTTGTTATTAGTAAATCAAGCCCGTTTAAGAAAATCTGCAACATATTTTGACTAAAAATAAAGGTAATTTCTAGGTATGTAAGCTACTTCAAAAACTATGTTTGAAATCAAGGTTCGTTCTATAAAATTAGCTCCGATATCATATTAAAATAATTCAATTAACATAAAATAAATACGAATATAAAAGAGAAGGAGGTTAGAATTCTCCTTTGTTGATTTGTAAAAAATTCATAATTTAACTTAAATACAAATAATTTATATATAGATTAAGTTAAAAATATTATTTTATTTTTTATAAATAAATAAAAAAAAGATAAATGTATTTTTAACAAACACAAATATGTTTGCATTGATGGAAGCATTGCATCGCAGGGGAAACTCGCACATGATGCATCAATGTGCATTTAGGATCTGCAATCCAGAATATGAATCTTGAACGTTTTGAAAGTTGTAGCATGTTGCCACAAGAAATCAGTTTTACATAGGTGCGAATGATCCTTGCTGTGAGTTTTTGTTGCTTACACTTCACAATGAAGTTCATCTTGGAGTTTGATTAGGCTCTTTTTTTTTTCTTTTTCCTTTTTTTATAGTGGTCTCAAGCCCAACAGTATAATTATTGAACAAAAGGGATGCTTAAAAAGATAATCTTGGTCTAGAGCTGATATTTGGTGTTCTGAGCCCACTATTTCACAAACCGAGAAAAAAAAGAGTATTATTTAGAGTTGGAATTTTATTGCCAATTGTAAAAAGCAAGTGCTAGAATGATTTATATGTCTAGTCCTTCAAAGATTTCATGTGTTTCACTTGTTATTTGGGAAATAATGGTAACCTAGAGTGGACTAATTTCGACCAAATAATGGTAATTTATGCTTACTTTCTCGGTAACTTAATGTATAATTTCATTTAATTGTGTTTCTTCATTGAATTCTAGCGACTGTGAATTTCTGTGAGAGCAGATTTTCTCTTCCTGTCCCAACCAATGTAGACTAGGAAGCTTGAAGATTCCTCGAGAACAGTATAGTAAAGGAGTTTCATCAGAGTAATGCAGTTGATGGAATGTACTCTGATGGAGTTGAGATGATGAGTTTGAATTCATAAAACATGTATTGTCGATGATCTTTGGCTTCTCTGTAATGGTAATAATCACTGTGTTTATATCTCATCGGAAAACTAACTAGCTAGATTATGGCTGCTTGTAGGCAGAGCAGTAAGGCTGTCAAGGGTGAATATTGTGGCTTGTAGTCTTCTTCCCATTGTAAATCTGCCCGTCTACTTTGAGAAGTACAGTATCTGACCATACCTGCGGGTATATATTTGATTATAGTGATGATGATTATTATGGTTATTAAAATTAAATTTTTTAAAATGATTTCATAATCATTTACATGCTTGTTAAGGAAATTATGAGATTTATTTTTTAAACAAAAACTACGTGAAAATTAGCTAGAATATACCTGCTAGCCTAGAAGTTGAAAGGGAAGAATCACCTTCTTTGTTGGCTCCAACTACAAGTGTATTTGAAAATATAGTTATGATTAATTTTTATTTAAAAATATATTAAAATAATATTTTTTTATTTTTTAAAAATTATTTTTGATATCAATATTTTAAAATGATTTAAAAACACTTAAAAAATATTAATTTAAAATAAAGTAAATAATTAAAAAAATTAAAATTTTTTAAAAATATTTTTAAAATATAAAAACAAATAGAATCTACATCAGCTTGAATTAGAAAGGTTTTCCAGGGATGGCACCAACTGAGCCAGGCAATTTTTGTCCTAGCTAATATTTATATGAAGATGACCAGTATCTCCAATTTTATATGAAGATGAGGGAATATTTATTATAATATAAAATATAATACAAACAGCCACTATACACATATATACATAGTTTTGTTAAAGGCGTTGAAAGCTCACCTACTCTGCTTGCTTGCTTGCTTGGGTTAGTCAGTGTTGTTTGGTTCAAGTCTTCTTTTCCATATATATCCTGCAGGCATGATTCGGAGCCTTTGCAAGTCTTTAGGCATCGTTTTTGCTGCCTCTTTGTAGCCTTCTCTGAATCTTGCTCTCTGTTGTTTCAATCCTCTCGCCCTTCTCGGAAAACCGGAGATAGCATCGGAAACAAATTGCTATAAGTCTACCGTTCTGTTGAATTAGAGGCAGACCTGCCAGTGGAAGCAAAGCCTGCATCAGATTGAAAGAGATGGCAACTGAAGAGATCAAAGAAATGCCAAAATCATGGGCCATGGTTGGTGGAGAAGGACCTCAAAGCTATACTCAAAATTCCTCCTATCAGGTGCATATTCTTCCCCTTCTAATGATAATAGCAATACTAAAACACTTATGGCTTGTGAGGCAAAACAGCCTCTCTTTTTTTGTTTTGTACTTAGATTTTTTTTTTCAGTTTTATTATTTGATGCTGAGTGATTGAAGTTTCATGTTAACACTTTGTTTTTATTTATCTTTTATGTGGTCATTACAATTTTTATTTTATTTCATAAAAAAGATATAATTTGATTGTTCGTAAAGAATTGAATGCCTTTTTTTTTATTTAAAAAAATCAATATCAAGTATCAGTTTATCTTTCTTTTTTGTTTTTGATCATCAATTTTTTATTTTATTTTAATTAGATCCTTTAAGGTTGGGTTGATTGGAAGATAAGGTTGATGATTTATTTTGGTTTGATTTTTATATAGTTATCTTGGTATAAAAAAAACTTGTAATTGTTTTGGCGCTCAATTTCATAAAGAATAATATATTTTATTATTTGTAAAAAATTAAAAATATAGGGATTGAAATTATATGACATAAAAATTTAGAGGTGCTTTAAAAAAAATGCGTGACAGTTCCATTTCCACAAATTTCTTCTTTGGGTTTTGGAAAAAATCATTTTTGGTCCCTTGAGTTTGGAGAATAAAGAGTTCAATTCAAAAATTTATTTTTCTTGCATTTTAGTCCTTGAATTTTAAGGTTGACCGGCTCCTTCCAAAAAGTTCCTCGGAACTTTAATTTTTTTTCCTGCTCAATTCTCTTTTGGCGTAGCTCGCGGCGAAGCGTAAACATCCTATCTAGTCTAAATAAACTAATTCTTTACACGCCTATAATGCATCTGCTTATTGCAACAGAAAGGAGTGGTGGATGCTTCGAAGGAAATGGTGACTGAAGGCATCAAAGACAAGCTTGATTTTAAAAGCCTTGGTTTTGACTCATCGAACGACACATTTCGAATAGCAGATTTTGGTTGTTCTGTTGGACCCAATACATTTTTTGCTGTGGAAAACATCATAAAAGCTGTGAAGTATAAACACCATGCCCAGTTCAATAACTCTCCTCCCTTAGCATTCCAAGTTTTCTTCAACGATGTTCCAACCAATGATTTCAACACTCTCTTCAAAACCCTCCATTCCAATAGAAAATACTTTGCTGCTGGACTGCCCGGTACTTTCTACGGCCGCCTCCTCCCCAAGTCCACACTGCATTTCGCGTACTCTTCATATTGCTTACAGTGGCTCTCCAAGGTCCCAAAAGAAGTTGTAGACAGCAAGTCTCCTGCATGGAACAAGGGCAGCATCCAATGTGATGGTCTCAAAAAAGAAGTCACCAAGGCATATTCAGCTCAGTTCCAGAGTGACATGAACACCTTTTTGAATGCTAGAGCACAAGAAATTGTGGGTGGAGGATTGATGGTGATTATAATGGCCGGCCTTCCTGAAGGGATCTTTATGTCTCAGGCAGGAGTTGGAATGTACTATGATCTTCTCGGATCATGCCTCGTCGACATGGCTAAATTGGTAGAATTATTCTCTCTCTAACTGATTTGAAGCAGAACCCTAGTAACTATACTCTTTGACATATGCTGATCGTTCTTCTTTGTAGGGAGTGATTAGTGAAGAAAAGGTGGACTCGTTCAACTTGCCTCTGTACTATTCTTCTTCTACGGAGATTGAAGAAATCATAAAAGTAAACGGGAATTTCAGTATTGAGATAATGGACTCCTTGAGTCATCAGATTTGGCAAACGTCAAAGAAATCCAATATCAAAGTTTCTGTTTCAGGGGGCAGAGCTGTTTTTCAGGGTCTTGTGGAAGAACACTTTGGAAGTGAAGTTGTAGAAAAAATATTTGAGCATTTTGCTAAGAAGCTTGCTGACAATTTCTCTATCTTCGATGGCGCAGCCCATGAACACATCGACCATTTCATCCTGCTCAGGCGTAACGTTAATTGAGACCACAGTTATGTGCTCGCTATTCCCTTGGATTGGAATGCTGGAGATGTTCAACTTCATATCAAATAATGAAGTGTGCAACTCATGCTGGAGATGTTCAACTTCATATCAAATAATTTGGATTCCATTTCTATGCTATTTCGATCTCATTTCTTAATTTGCTTCAATTCCTTCTTTCAGAAGGTTAGAACTAACATCACGGTTTCACTTTTCGGAAAAGCTTATGCACTAAACTTTCTCTCAAGTTCATGTTCATTATATCAAATTTGAAACTATAGAACTTTGAAGACAGCGATAAAATATGTTTGTCTAGATGGAGTGATAAGTATTTAAACGAGATCACAAATTAATGAATTTGAAAGCCAAATCACTCGTTAGGAAAGAAGAATGAAACTCATTTAAGAAGGATAAAGTTGTAAAAACAAATCAATTTAAATTATTACAAATAAAATAATAACAATCAAAGGAATAAGAAATAAATTTACAAATAAAATTAAAGAGAAATGAAATTGAAAATGAATTTTAAAATTTTAAATTATTCCAAATAAAATAAATAATAATTAAAAAACAATGACCAAATTTAAAAAATAACAAATTGAAGAGGTTTTTTTTTTTAATTTTCAAGAGGCAAAAATAGAAATTAAAAAGGAAAAAAAATGTTGCATATATAAATTGACTATCCATTGGCTACGCACATTGCCTCATTATAAAGTGTATGTCAAAACTAATCAAACAACTCCATAGAAGGTAATGTTTAGTCATTATATGGCCTTACATGTGCTGTATGAAAAGCACAAGGCGGCCCACACATTAACTCGTGCATTACTCGTATTAATATTCTTTTTTAAATAATATTTATATTTTTAAGATTATAAAGCCACCCTTCTATCAATTTGATAATTACATGAAAAAAAAACCTAAATAAAAAGACAAAAGTACCATTGCTCCTAAGTTTAAAAAAAATTTATTTTTTAAGGGTAGTTAGGCGTAATAAACATCACATACACCACCTAAAAAACACAAGCAGCGTCTATTTACTAACATGTGTCAAGCACACACCAACCACTTTTGAGTTAAAATAATAATTTATATATATTAAAAAAATAAAATTGCCTCTAGATCCATATGAGAATAACAAAAGAATATAGAAAAATACATAAAGTGTCCTTATATCCATAGTTAAGGAATATTATTTCTAGAGGCATTTAAGTAATTAAGTTTTACAAAGAAAAAAAAGAAGATGAAAAACCCAAAAAACCCTTGAAACTATGAAATTTTTTTTGTAAGGGTCATTTAGTAATTACTCGTAGATAAACATATGAAATTACCAATTACCACCTTCTTTAATGTAATTATTAATAAGTGATGTGGGACAATAAATAATAAAAATTAAAGTAGAAAAAGAAAGAAGCTTTTAAATAAGAAGCTAAGAAGAGAAAGTAAAGAAAGAGAAGATAGGGGATTGGAGATATATAAAGTCTGCAATATTTTATTAATCATCAAAAATTGCTTAACATTTAGAAAAGTGGGGTATAAATACTCAAAACCCTAACTAAAACAAGTGATTGGGCTTATGACACATTAAATAAAATACCCAACAATAATTAAATCAAACCCAACAAATAAAGTTAAATTAATAAACCTCAACTAAAAATTCATATTAATTAAACCCAAAAACATAAGTTAAAGTTCAATCTCTTAATTGTTTGGGCTATCCTCCATCGTCTATGATTATATGCGTGCATAAATAATATTTCGAGTTTGGTGTCCCCACCAATTCTCTCGGGGTTGGAAGAACTCGACCTTGTCAAGTATAGGTCAAAGCGACTTCAATAATGCTCTCAAAGTTAAAGATCAAGCTGTTGTGATGTCTTTCTGATAATCCAAGTATAGTCTGAATCTGGTCATCAAGCTCATATACTAGGATTTGTTAAAGTTCACCATCCCTGGTAAAAACAACTTGTGTATTCAAAGTAACATTAATATGTTCCTTTTGTACTAAAGAAATGGATAATGAGATAGAGGTATCAAAAGAAGCATTAAGCATTGGTTGTATTTTATAAATACTGAGGTCTTTTATATTAAAAGTAGAATTAATATTAAAATTTAATGGCAATTTAATGATATAATTATTTAATTTAATCATTTGCAACACTTTGAATGGTTTAGCATTACTTACTTGCAATTTATGATCGATTTTCAAAGGACACCGTTCAGGTCTAATCTGTATTATGAAATAATCTCCAACATTAAGTGCATTATAATACTTAAGTAAATTAGCTTGAAATTTATATTGTTTTTTACTTGCTTGAATTTGTTTCATGGTCTTAACATGTAAATTATGAACTCTTTATGATAACGACTCAGCTAACTTAAATATCCTACTGTGAGGAGATATGAGAAGGTGTTTTATAGGCTTCTCAGGTTTATAACTATGAACACTAAATGATTGAGGGTGTGGAATGAGACAAACATTGTTTGAAACTTGTGTAGATATGATATGAACACAATCAAGTAAACTATGATTATCTTATCTTCCTCATCACGTGCACGAGGTAAGGGGTCAAGAAGCTCAACATGTTGCTCTAAACTTATGATGTGTTGGACACCAAGCATGTGGGGTGAGGAATCGGGTAATTTAGGAAGACTAATATCATGAGACTCTTCTAAGACCATATTTATCTCTATAGGTGATTCCACTAAAGAGTTCCCTAAAACTTCCTCTACCAATAAAACAGACATATCAGACTCTTTCTTAACCTTATTTTTAAGTTTATGTTGACTCATTGTGTTAGGTCCCTTTTTTTGCACATCCTTGTCATTTAAATCACTAAAATCCTCAAGATTAGGCTCTTATACTTCAACACTACAATATTCCTCCTCTTTACCTATATCCTTATATTTTTGGATGACTAAAGGTTTAGAGATGTAATCTAAAGATGACCAAAACCTAGACAATTAGTATACTTAACCCTTGAACTCACCTTAGACATTTCATTGATAACTTATTTGTCCTTATCTTTCTTATAAAGTTGGGCGCTACTAGGATTATGTCTATAAAGTGGAGCACCTAACAAAGAATCACTACTTTTGAATTGGAACCTAGTAGGGATACTATAGGAGCCTTGACGATTAATCCACTCATTCTTTGTAACCAACTTGTAGTCTTGAAATAAGGTATAAGCTTGGTTAAGGATAAATACACCTTAAACTACAACTTCTCTTCTAAGATCATCATTTAAGCCTTTACAAAATCTACGTAAAGTCATGGCTTCATTCTCTCTTATGACATATCTAATCATGTAATCATTAAGCTTCGTTGTATACTCATTAATAGACTTATTCTTTTGCCTTAGATTATTCCATTAGTCTAAGAGTTTATTTCTATAAGAATTGGGTAGGTACTTCTCTTGAAGCTTTTGTTTCATTTTGATCCAATTAGTTATAGAAGGTTTACTTCTCATCTCTAAATAATCATCAACATCTCTCAAATAAATTTTAGCTTCATCAATGAGCATTATCTTAGCAAATCTAACTTTTTTATTATCATACAAGTTATACCACTCAAAGAATCTATTTATATCACGAATCCACATATCAAATATTCAAAGGTCATAACGACCGTCAAAAGGGGGGGCTTTTATTTTATTAGGACTCAAGACTCGCTCATCAAAGTCATTGTGTTTAAAGTAACCTAAATGATAGTTATATTAGTGGCGCTCAGAGTAAACTTGTCTATAATAATTATTTTTATGATATTTATTGGTCTTTGAGTGCCTTATTTGAAAACTTTCTTGGGACTTATTTTTTTAAAACGTGTTAATCATCTAAGTTTGCAATTCCCTTTAAATGGTTGCGAGAGTATCACTAAAGATTGAGCTTACAATAAGTGTAAACTTAAACTTGGATACTAGATGATCATGACACAAATGCATGCAAGACTAACTTATAAATGGAATTGAGATAACAAATGGTTCTTGCAAGTAAAATCACAATACAAAAATAAAGCTAATAATTTTTTTATTTTTTTTTAAAATATGGAGATTAATCAAGAACAAATTACACTAATAAAATTATAAGCATGTAATACTAGATTTTTAAGTGTAAATGATTAATTAAACACAATGTCACAAGCAAAAATTTATAATTATCAAATGGAATAAGATATTAGCTACCACTAAATAAAGAGGATGATGAACAAGAATTAACAATTAAAATGGTAGGTGAGATATTTTTTTTATGATTTTTTTTAGTAATTTTTTAAACACAAAAATAATATTAATAAAAACCTTAAATGACAAGTGAAAAGCCAAAAATACAGAAACTTCACCGAATATGGGAGAGTGATTCACCAACGAGGGTGCTGGAGGAAGCTGGAATTTGCTGAGCTGACGTGGCAAACTAGATGAATTGACTGTTGATATGGCAGATGATGTGGCCGGTTTGCTTACGTGGCAGGTGATGGGGGTGATCATGTATGGCGTGGCAGCGGTGGCATGACTGATGACGTGGCAGGTTAATTAATTTTGCATCGAGAATTTTCTTTGGTTTTTTAGTTTCCTTCATCTGGTTGTCGTCTTCACACAAACCTGCTATTGGAAATCAGTCAACAAATTAATCCCCGTAACCCTATATAGGTGAAAAGATTAAGATGCTGGCCTGCCATGGCGAGTCTCTGGGTTGAGTTGATTTGCTTCTGTGAGAGGCGGTTGCTGAAGGTGAATTGATTTGGCTGCTGTGAGAACTGTTGTAGATCTTAGTGGCTGTTGAGAGAAGGCGTGGCTGGTGAAGATGAATAGATATTGCGACTACTGAAGGTGATGGTTGCTGCTGGCCTGTGTTACTGTTCTGTCTAACTTTTGTTGTCTCCTACGGTATAGCTCTACTGCCGATGAGCTCAGATGCGGCAGACGGCTGGTTGTGGTTGTTGTCACTAATGGATATGTCGTGGAGGCGCTGTGGAAGTTTACTGGTGGTGCGAGATGGTGGCTGAATGGCAGATCTGTCAATGGCGTGGAGAGTGGCCTGCTGTAGGAGGTGATTCGATCTGTCACCGTGGATGTTGTAGAGAGCTATCGTGGGTTTTGGTGGCTATTGGGGATGCCCAATCTGCTTTCTCGTGAGGATGGTGTGCTCTGCGGCGGCTGTTTTTACGATGAACAGTGTTCAATGTTGATTGCGGCGGCCGTTTGCTGGTGGAGACCATGAACAGTGTTTCCTTTTTCTTTCTTTCTTTTTTCAATCAGAACAGTAGGGTTTTTTTTAACAGTGAATAATTTTTTTTAGATCAAACTAGAGGGAGGTTTAGCATAAACATTGAAAATAATATTTTTATTAATCATAAAAAAACTACTTAATATCTAAAAAAATAGGGTATAAATACTAAAATTCTAACTTGAATAAATGATTAAGTTTATGGTCCATTAAATAAAATATTTAACAATAATTAAATTAAACCCAACAAGTAAAATTAAATTAATAAACTTTAATTAAAAATTCATATAAATTAAATTAAAAAACATAAATTAAAGTTTAATTTTCAATTGTTTGGGTTATCTTTTATCATTTATAATTATACATGTGTATAAATAATATTTTAGATTTAATATTCTAACTAATAAATATCATTAAAAAGAGACTATCCTACCTTTTAACCCAAGCTTCCTCGTTAAAAGATTAAATCAAATGCGAATCCATAAGGATTAAATTAAATGCAAATCCATAATGAATATATGATAAATAATAATTATAATTATTGTAAAGGGTATGCATGTACCAAGAATCCCATATACATACATATATACATATATAATTGTTTGAGTTAGTGTGAGAAAGTAAGTTTATCAAAGTGTTTAGCTTCAAGATTATTCTTTCCTAGGATCAGAACTTAGGCAAAAATGGTGAGTAATGGTATACTTTCTTTTAAATTTTTGAAATCATCAAAGGACATCTATGATAATTGGTGCACATGTAAAGAAGATGATTCTTAAGATAGAGAAAGGCTATGAATCAAGCGCAAAAGATGAAGGAGAGATGTTGATTGTTAGGGTTGCTATGGCAAAGAATATTATGTTTTTACTGCAAATTCAGACTGATGGTGCTCAATGTCTGGAGGCTTCGGCATTTGAGATTTGGTCACTCGACTTTGATGGGCTGAATCTACTAGAAAAGGAGAAGACGGTAAACGGGTTACCTCTCATTGATCTTCTAGATCCGATTTATGAAGGTTGTATGTACTGTGGCAAGCAATCTAGAATTGTGAAAGGATATGGCCAACAACCTGGTATTGACCTTGATGAAGTCTTTCCGCATGCGGCTCGCATGGAGATATTTGACTTCTTATAGTTTGGTAGCCCATCACATATGGAAGATATGCCGAATGGACGTGAAAGCATTCTCGAGGAAGAAATCTAATTCAAACAACCTAAGAAGATGGCAATAGAACTCAGGAAAGTGGTCTAGAATCACCTCCTCCTAGTGATATGAAGATGTTTTTTATTATATTAAAGGTAGCTAATTAGTTAGATTTTAAATTTTATTTTTAATTATTATGAGTTTGAGTTATGAAAACTGTAAAATTAATCACGATAGATACAAGTTGCTCGTCTATCCATATTAATTAAAAGAAGAAGAAGAAGATGACTTCTACTTTCCTCCTCCGAAAGAAGGCATTCACTCCTTACATATCCCATTCATTAGAATTAATCAGAAGAATTTTGCAGAGCTAGAGATCCTGGTTTACGTGCGCTTAATTGGAGAGAGGAAGAAAGAGCAGATGTCCATGCTTGTTCTGTAAGTATCCACGATAGATATTCGTGCTGAGAACAGCATTATACTGATAAATAAAAACAGTACTGTGTATAATAGCTGCTAGTATATGAGGACCTCAAATTAGTGACGCAAATGCACAAAGAGGGAAACAAGAGAAAGAAAAAGAGCGCCAGCAATAAAAGTGAACCCTATAGTACCACAAACCAAACCTACAAGATCAACGAAGTGATGATCATGCAATCCCACTTCTTTTTTTAGCTTATTGTTATATCCAGGTTCATAATTCCAGCCATATTTACACCTGAAACCCCTCTCGAGTCTCTCCCTGATCCTGACTTCCTCTATCCTTTCTCTTAGAACACTCAGATTTGCATCAACATTGTTACCTGACTTCCCTGCTGATAAAATCGTTGTAAATTAGCTCGCGCATATGAAATGAAAGAAAAGTAAAGACCTTCTCTGTGATTTGTAACGATAACAAACATAAAATAATTAACATTAACAGTCAAATTACTGGTTCATGATTAAATTACTGACCTTCATCTCTAAATCTTTGAGCTCTAACTTGCATGGCCGCCCCAGTAATACGCTTGTAAGATGGTCTGATATTCAGAGACAGGTGACAAGGTAGTCTAGATAGAGGATAAGCCATATCTTATATCTTCAATTCCTAGATGTTGCTCCAACGAACGATTTTTCTCTGTGACACAGAAATGAAACTAGGGCTCCTTCTTTGTGCTTGGTCTTCTAGAAAAAAAAAAATACAGAGCTGATCTTATTAATTCGAGGGTTTAATTAATAACCTTTCAACTTCAAAGAGCATTGCTGATGGAGGACCTTGAGCCTGCTGTGCTGAATATATATATGCACGCTTGTTTTATGTCCTTTTATGCGATATAAAATATGGTTTATAGCTAAGACAATATTAGAACCTTCATTCAAGAAAAAAAATGTGTTTAATGATGTATAATCAGTCCAAAAAAGGTTAAATCACGTCGGCCATAAACAAATTTTTTTTAATGACCATAGACAAATCTGGCTACAGCCTCCTGCTTGAATGTTTCAACATACAGTTTTTTAAAAAATGCAAATAAATTAAATTATTAAATAAATTATCAGATGAGCATTCCACCCCTTTGGGTTGACACGCAATTTTATCTATTCTAGCCTGGACATTGACTTGGTCTTGGAACAAAGTAATCAGTCTTTTTTTTTTTTTTAGTTTTTTTCAATTAATTACTGTGCGTCTCTCGCTAGGCAAACCGCATTGGCTATTAGAAATATTTAGAGTACTTTTTATATTTTGATACTCGCAGAGTTGTTATATTGTAAAGTATTTTTTATTTTAAAATATATATAAATAATATGTTTTTTATTTTTTTAAATTTATTTTTTACTTCAGCACATTAAAACAATTTGAAAACACTAAAAATATATTTTAAAAATAATAATTTTTATTTCAAAAATATTTTTAAAATCTAGAAACAAAGGTTATTAGAAATTATATATATTTAAACAATAATTAAGTGATTAGTACAGTACCGAATTTAATAGTAATTTGTAGATATATTATCTTTGACATAATTATGCCATATAAGATTTGTAGGAGACACAAGCCGATAAAACTTGGTTTGGTCCCTTTGAGAGAAAATTGCTCCAGAATAATGAGAAAGAAAAAATTATTCGGTTTGGTCATTTTTTTTAATGATAAAACTCAGTATTTATTGGTATTAAAAAATTCTATTTAATTATTAAAATTTGATGATGATAATTATTTTTTCTAAATATTTTTAAAATAGAAGATTATATTTCATTTTCATTTTTTAATTAATTTTTTATGTTTTTTTGAGGTGTTTGATATTAGTAGATGATGAAAGTGTTAATAATGCTTTGAAAGTGTTTTTAGATAAAAATAAATTATAAATTATATTTTCAATTTAAAAATCTCTCCTTTTTTTACTTAAATTGGCCAATCATCATAAAAATGTTTATAAAATCAACAGAAAAAAAACTTAAATTACTTTCCAATCAGAATTTGAAGTTCAATTAAGATCTCAAAATATTATAAGCAATGCTAATAAGTATTATATATATATCAGTCACAAAAAAAATGTTAAAGAATTTAAAATTTAAATAAAAAAATGAAGTTAAAGGAATTTGAATTTTTTTTTAAAAATGAATTAAGGTTTTTTTCTATGATCCTAAAATAATAAATTCAAGACCAATATATATAATATATAAGATACATATGCTATAGTAAAGTAACCATGTTAGAAAGTAATTATATCTTTCATGTTACTACTTTAGCAAATTATTTAAGAAAAAATTTAATCTAATAACAAATAATTTAGTATCTTTCATGTGACTACTTTAGCAAATTATGTAAAAAATTTAATCTAATAACAAATAATTTATTTGTTTATCTTTTTAAAATTGATAAATTCGAAATCATAAAATCTAACGTTAACTTTGAAAAGTTTAGGGTAAAGAAAAAAATTTGAGAAATCTTCGCGGCTCAGTAAATAAATAAAACATTCTAGAGAGAGCCTCACTCGTACAACTCTCTATATAAGCAAAATATCAACCCAAAAACCTAACAGCACGCCTCATCTCCTCTATCGCTCTCAAGAAGCCAATCAACTTTCTCTCTCTAGAAGCAAACTTCGATTTCGCTAGCTCCATCTTTTCAAGGTAAGCAGCCGCTGGGGTTTACTTGGTTCTTGAATAGTTTTAAACTGTTGTTTTCTCGTATATTTGTTTTTTGGATTTAATCGGCTGATTGTTTCTGTTTTAATCTGCGATTATGTTTTCTTTTTCCGATGTTAGATCTAATAGAATCGCTGAATGATTAATAAAAGAATCGATAATTTTGTCTCTTTGCTTGTTAATTTTTGTTGAGTTGGTTTGATGATTAATTTTTGTTGTTTGTTATTAATGTTGTGGAAAATCATGTTTATAACTTCTCATTGTTTATAATTTTGCTAATTATATGTTGTTGAGTTGGGTGATTTGCAATTATGTGCAGTAGAGGCAACTTTGTGTTTTAAGTTTGGCATGCGTCATGATGGTGTTCATGTTCTCATGTGTATTAGTTTCTTGATTATCTTTAAGATGGAGTCGCATATGATTGATTTGGGATCAGTGTTTGCACCAGAGGTCAAAGAGTTTTAATGTAGTGATGCTAGATGCTAGATTTCTAAAGTTTGTGTATTTTTCTTCTTTTATTCTCTATGTTATTTTAGCTCAAAATGTTCCATATAGCCGACCCTGACCAGTTTGGGGTTGAGGTTTGGTTGTTGTAATTTTAGTTTTTGCTTAATTGTTCTTGACATTGTTGATTAAGTTCTTTTTTTGTTTTGGCTGAAGCTCTCTTCTTATCATCCTTTTCAGGAACCTGCAGGTGCTGGTGTTTACAGATTTTCAGGGTGAAGTGTGTGTAAGTCGAGGCTTTTATGTCCATACAGGCCATTTCGTTTTTGGGAAAGATTGGATTGCTTGGAGAGTACACTCCTCCCTTAAGGAAAAAGGGAAGGCCCTTGTCAGACAAAGTTAGCTGTATGCATCTCGGGCCTTGTAAAGGATACCCTGAATTTAGTGGTTGCAGTTGGGTGCAACCTTTCCTGACTACAGAAGAAGAGCCTACTCTTGTTCAAGAATCTCTAGACGACATTGTAACTGCTGCCTACCCTATAATTTGCTTTAAGTGACGCCTGCTGAGTTTGCTTTGAGAGTTTGTTTTACAGGGATCAAGATGGCTTTGCAAAACATTGGTGCTTCAAACAGCGATGATGCCTTCTATAGGTATAAAATGCCCAAGATGGTTACCAAAGTTGAGGGCCGAGGAAATGGCATCAAGACAAATATTGTCAACATGGTTGACATTGCAAAGGCTTTGGCAAGGCCAGCTTCTTACACTACAAAGTATTTTGGTTGTGAGCTTGGTGCGCAATCCAAGTTTGATGAGAAAACTGGAACTTCTCTTGTCAATGGTTCTCATGAAACTGCAAAACTTGCTGGGCTTCTTGAGAACTTCATCAAGAAATATGTTCAGTGTTATGGCTGTGGAAATCCTGAGACTGAGATAATCATCACCAAAAACCAGATGCTCCAGCTAAAATGTGCTGCATGTGGTTTTGTGTCTGATGTAGATATGAGGGACAAGCTCACGTCTTTCATTCTGAAGAACCCTCCTGAATCAAAGAAGGGATCAAGGGAGAAGAAGGCATTGAGGAGGGCAGAGAAAGAGCGGCTCAAGGAAGGTGAAGCTGCTGACGAGGAACTGAAGAAGCTGAAGAAAGAAGGTAAGAAGAAGGGATCTTCTTCGAAGGATGTCCCTCCAAAAGCTAGCTCTACAAAGAAGAAAGCACACGGCTCTGATGAGGAACGAATCTCGCCAACTCATAGCCAGGTTGATGAGAAGGAAGATGTTGATGACAATGATGATGACGATGTCCAGTGGCAAACTGATACATCTCTTGAGGCAGCTCGCCAACGCATCCAAGAACAGTTGAGCGCTGCGACAGCAGATATGGTCATGCTTTCAACTGATGAGACGGAAAAGAAGGCAAAGGCAAAGGCTTCCAGCAAAGAAAATGGCAGTCCAAAAGGTGCCTCACCAGCGCGGGAGGAAAAACCAAAACCTGATAATGGGAGCTCAAGTACTCATGAAACTCTTGTCATTGAGATAAAGGAAAACCTGAAGAAAGGAGCTTCTGCAAGCCAGTTGAAGTCCACACTCAGTTCACTCAATGGATCTGCTCAGGAAAAGATTGATGCTCTGTTTGAAGCTTTGTTTGAGGGTGTTGCTAAAGGATTTGTGAAGGAGGTTGACAAGAAGAAGAACTATCTGGCTGCTGCTGTTGCTCAGGATGAGAGATCACAGTTGCTTCTACTTCGAGCAATTGAAGCATTCTGTATTAAGTCAAGCTCAAGTGCACTGAGGGAAGTGGGTCTTGTCCTGAAAGCACTCTATGATTCTGATGTCCTGGAGGAAGAGTACATTGTGCACTGGTATCAAGAGGGGCTAGCGAGAGGCAACAAGGATTCTCAGATTTGGAAGAATGTGGAGCCCTTCATTAAATGGCTCCAGAGTGCTGAATCCGAATCTGAGGAAGAATAATGTGCTTTTCTCTTGCGTATTTGAAATGGCCAAGTCCGAATCTATCCTGATGTTTTCTCTCTGAACGAATCATTTCCTTCTTCCAGTGAAGTTTTCTTGAACCTAGTAGTTTGATGGAGTGTTGCTATTTTATGTTTTATTACTTTCAAAGAGAGTGCCTATTCGGTATTTCTACTGTTTACAAGTGTCTTTGTCCGGCCGATGTGTTTATTTCGCTGTAGAACTTTCTATGAACTTGTTATACAATCATTGTTCGTCTCTATCGTCATCCCTGTTGTTTTTGCTGTGTTGCTGCATGGTTCTCTATATATATATTCATTAGATAAATTTAGACACAGATCAACAGACTGTTGATCATCCAGTTTTATGCACTACATAAGGAATCAAGAATAAATCTAATGCTCCTTTTCTCGCTTCAAAAGAAATGAAAAAACATTTGTTGATAGCATATAGCATGATGCAATCGAGCAGCTGCTGTTTAATATCAACGTAACTGTACACAAGTTTCCTAACTCTAAATTCTATCCGTTTGATTGGAGTGTAAATGCACAACAATTGATTGTCTTGATTGTGATGTTAAACCCTCTTCAGCACTGACAGAAATTTAGATTCTAAACTTCGACTTGCTGTACACTCGTCATCCTGTCATGTAGAGGTGGCTGCACCGATCACCGGACGTTTAAACATTTTCTTCGTCTGTTTCTGAAAGGGGGAAAGGAGGATCCTAGTGCATAGAGAGAACGAGACGATTAGTATCGTATCTTTAATAATTCCATTCAAAGGTAAACTACACAGGTCAATGGAATGATATATTCTACGAAGTTCTGTAATCAATTTTAGAGCGAGTAAATTCTAAAAGCACACTGAACTCACAGCTTATGCAAAGCCGGCAAAATGCGTTAATCCTCACTAACCTGCTGGCGGCGCCGACGTTGGATAGCGGTAAATGCTCTGACCATGACATAAATAGGCAGAAGGATCCCAACTGTTCTCAATATCAGTAACTGCATAAAAACATAGATTTTAGTTTTTTTTTTTTTTTAAACCCGCGCCATTGGGTAAGAGCAAATTGTTAACATAGATTTTAGTTTTTTTTTTTTAACCCGCGCCATTGGGTAAGAGCAAATTGTATTTTTTTTAACAAGAAGAGCAGGCAAGAGAACATAGCCTTACCATGAACAATGTCATGGAGTATTCTCCGGCTCCACTAATTATGATAGGAAGCGTATGGCGTAAAACCAAAAGAACCAGAAACTGCAAATTAACATGAAACATTCTGGTGAGAACAATAGGATCTTATAGACCAAACAAACATAAGGGTCACAAACACATGCACGACGATAATGCACAGCTGGTCTCAATACTTGTGGCCATTTACCAAACTTGTTGCTAGGGAAAAAATAAGATATCATTGTTTTGGCTGATGAATAACCAGATATTTTAAAGAACACGAGTCCCTAATTGATTAATTAACATTTTTTTAACTCTTAACTGGAAAAGAATCCATTAGCAAAGACGGCGAAAAACTTGCCTTGTCTGTTAGATTTGAGGGACATTCATTTTATTGAAACTAACTGAACCAGAGGATGTGGAAGTAAACTATGAACCTGTGAGATTAAGTTCTACACATGAAGCAACAGGGGAGAGAGAGAGAGTCGTACTATAATAGCAACTATGCGGCAGCACATCACGCTCCTAGGAGAGGGTAAAGTATACTCTTCGAAATCAGAGTCCAAATATTCACGGTCGGTAGTAAACATCGGTATAAATGGAGGAGCATGCAATTCCCTTGTGGGTATCTCCCAATCTCCTCTGGAGATGAAAATCCCAAGCAGATTAGGACTATCACTATCAAAGAAAAGGGAACCAAAACCCCAACAAAAAAAATTGAAACCAAGATTGCAGGAGACATATGGCAAAAATACAGATATACCTGAAATTCATTGGAATTCCACCATAACGAAACAAAGGGCGCGGAGCTGTATAACCAGGCTCGAATTGCTGCAATATTGCGAACATTAAAAAGATGATTACAAACCTTATGTCCTTTTTTCCCCCTTCAAATTTATTAGAAAACATCCCAAAATACAGAGATCACGAAAATCATTTAATTGTGCACCTGATAGCAGATCTCACAGTTAATGTCACCCTTCTCGTTGCACCACCTCTGGACACATTTCCGATGAGCATACTGCAAAACAAGAAAAAAAATAGAAACTTGTAGCCTCGTCTGAAGCATCTAAACCCAGCAGGGGAACTTAATAAGGCAAAACTAGGAATTCAGTTAATATTTTCTTCCTGGCACAAAATTGAACTTGATGTGATAAGATGATACAAGTAAAATTATCATCAAATTTCGCTTCATGCAACTAGACTCCTTTCTCAGGGACCTGCACCCTTTAATAATTAATGGCATGTCATCTTCATAAGACATAGCTTACTCATGTTAAATTTTTGTTGCAAGACATTCTAGTTTCTACACTACAACACACTTCACTCGAGCTTTAATTATTCTACAATCAATTGAGATTGCTCATGCTAAATTTTTGTTGCAGGACATCTTCGTTCGTACAATTACGATGTTCTTTTGCTTTTGTTATACAACAATCAATTGAATAAGACTTGAACTGAAAGTAACAGAAGCATTGTGATAAGTCTAGTGTTTGAATTTTTGGCATCATGCAACGATCAAAATACATGAGGTAAATGTAGTACCAAATTTTTTTTAAAAATCATGTGGTGCATGAGTTTGACGGAAATTATGCCTGTTTTATATGTGAACCAAAAAATGTTCAAAGTAAGCCCCTAGAAAACATTCAAATTTCAAGACAGTAAGAATTTCAGGCATTTGGAACTTCCTAGATTTATCTGAACTGCAACAAAGGTCCATGAGCAAGACTGGCAATTATTTTGTTCGCTAACAGAATATACTGAGATTTTGAAATAAATGGTTCTACAACTTCAGCTAAAACTGACCTTCAAAGTGCCACGGCAAGAACATGGTATCTCCATGTTTTTGTCATCATCCTCGTCATGGCAAATTCTACACTCTTCTAATTCTCCTGTTGATGAACTCATATTTGCAGAAGGTACAGATAGCCACAATCGATTTTGGCTCGCAATGGCAGCTTCAAGGGTGGATTCAGTTAGCAACCCATCCACCAGGAACACAAAATGATCCCCCATCCTTCAGATTGCACAGAAAAAAAAGCAAAGGACTTAGAAAAGTTCCAATCGCAACATGCTTTACAGTACATTTAACTGAACAAAATGACCAAAGGTAAGAATTAAAACATCCTTACTATCTCTGCAACATTTACAACATACAAAATACTATTTACTTTGCATTTCCCTTGTTTTATGAGCAAGAAAACAAAGAAGACGACCCAAAACAATGATACATTTTAAGGAAGTTAATAGATTGTAAATGGAGGCACCTTTGTTCACAAATTTGAAAGACATGATAGATTTTCCTTCAAAGCAGAAATCCAGAAAACCAAACCACAAAAAGATCAATAAAAACAAAAAGATACACAAATACAGCAGTGCAAACTAAAACCGAAAACAACAGAAACTCGGATTAAAAAATAGAGAACCAAGAAACCAAAATTGATTTAAAATAGCAGGCGGGCAGGACTCAAATAATTAAGGAAGGAAGAAAAAAACAGTTTCTGAGGTTAAAAAAGCTATCACCTTTGACGATGAATAGAACTTTTGAAAGGCACAAAAAATGATTGACAACATGTGAAGCTATTAAACGTGACATTAAAGAAAGAGAAAGAAGCTTACAAGAATGGAAATGGGATTTTCTACTAGAGAAGAAAGCAACAATCTTTCTCTCCCTTTCTTTTCTTTCCCTTTCCCTCTTTTGTTTGTGTTTCTTGAAATGAAGCAAGAGATGGAGTGCGTTAGTATGAATAATATTATCACTTGCCCATTATCAAAATCTACGTTATATACTTCTCTCTTTATATTTATGTAAGGAAAAGCAGAGGAGTGTAGAGGGAAAAGTAGGATAGAGAATGTCATAGCAAATTCCCATGACGGCATGACCTCGAGCCTCAAGGCCATCGTAGTAGTATGAGAAATGTGGTGCTTTTTAATTTATCGTGATAACACTGCGATATATTTAAATTTATCATTGAGGTGTCATGATTGCGACTATGATGTGGGGCCGAAGTTGATGTGAGATTGTTGAGAGTATGATGATGGTTGAGTGGGGATTGTGGGCCATGCTTTGGAACTCATCAATGGTGGAAGATCATTGAAACCAAATCCAGGGTATCTAAGCACTTTAAATTTTCTTAAGATTGTATGGGAGGTCCATGATCTGTTTTGGGCCACTTCATTACAAGATGGGGTTGATGATCAATGGTTGATGTTCAATGACTTCTTATCGTGACTGTTCATGGATATAGTACGGCGGGTTTCGATGCATGACTGTATTCAATTTAATTTTGATATTTTAAAAAATATAAATTTAATTTACTTAAATTTTTGAACTTAAACAGGTTAGATGTATTAGATTGAGCTAATTTTTTATAAATATTATATATATTGATAGATTTGATATTTTAATTCTTTTATTATTTAAAAACTTTTTAAAAAATATTGGGTTGCAACTATTGAAACTTTTAAAAAAAAAATATTGGGTTGCAACTATTGAAACTAGATAAAACTCTTAAAATATATATATTAGAAATAACATAAAAATTATCATGATTTTTATATAAAAACAAAACAAAAAATCATAGTAAAGTATTTTATCATATAATTAAAATATAATATGAAACAAAGATATACCAGCAGGGAAATATTATAAAATGTTTTTTGATTTTGTGATTTGAATAGAAAAATAAAATTTCAATCAAGATTCTTGAAATTTTCATTTGCTTTTATAGTTATCAAATATGAAATATTAGAATTATAAAATGCATTATTATTTAATTGGATCAAATTTAAAAATAAATAATTATAATTTCAATAAAGTGAGGAATAGAGAGAATGGAAAGATATTAAGTCAACGAGAATAGAATGAAAATATGCAAGTGAAATTAAAAAAAAAAAATTGAAAGAAAAGGAAGAATATCATATTATCTAAGTTATAGATTAAGTTATGCAAATTGAGTGGATTTTAAAAATTTCAACCCACACTAGGCTTTTAATATTTATTTATTAGATTTTTTAATCTATTGTTATTTATATTATCTCATTATTTAACTGTTTTGAATCGAATTAAATAATACAAATATTATAAATAGACGTGTTTTCTTAACAACCCTACTTTTCATTAATCTCATGAGAGACAAGGATTATGTTCCCTCCACTAGCTCCAATAGGAATGGAGATACCAAGAATCACAGCTGCTAGATTTGCTGGAGATTGACTTGTAAAATGAGTTGATTAGTAGGGTTAACCAAGTTATATATATATATATATATATATATATATATATATATATATATATCAAGTCAATTACATTATATATAAAGTCAATTACATTTGGTTAGGCCAATGTTTTATTCCATAATCTTCTCATTTTACATAGATAGTAAACTCTCATCTAACTTTTTTAATATAAATCTCAAAATTCAAACTCAAGAAATTTTGTTCGCGTCATGCCGACTCTTTGAAATTATTGTTTCATTTTGATATGTTATAATCCAAGAATAAGAGTAATTCCTGAATTTGGATGGAAAAGAAGGTACCATGTAGGCCATTAGTATCATTGCAATCTTAGCTTGATTTACAATTAATTAGACAGCTTGATATACATGAATTTTTTTAAAAAAAATTAAAATTATTTATTATGTTCAGGCCTGGGTTAGATTTTTGGTTGGATTTGAATCGAGTTGACCAATATCAATATCAAATTTAATTTTTTGTTTTCAAGTTTTAGTTAGACTCAATTAGGTTTAAAAATTTATTGTCCATTCGAATAGGTTTTTATATTTCATGTTATCTTACTATAAAATATAATATAAGGAATGAGTGTACATCAATTTTTTTTTCTCAAGAAAAAAACTTGGGGCTATAAATAAGGGTTTATAAACAAAATTTCAAAAGATTTAGGATGGCTATGGCCACCTCTAGTCCCACCAAACACTTCTTGGAAAAAATAATTGTATTTGATAAGTGCCATTTTCTGGTTATTGAAAGATTAATAAATATAAGATTACACAGTAGGCATATATGTTCTTATATAAGATTAATAAATATATATTTTCTAGAAAAAGTTCAATTCAGTCCCTGTGATTTTCCAATAATCTATTTCAGTCCTTATCTCTTATTGGAGAGTTTTTGTACATGGTATTATAGAAGCTTATTCCACCCTATATAGTCTAAAGCATTGTAACCTAAAACCTCAATTTCACGCTCCAAAAGGATGAAAATAGCACTCATAATTTCATAAAATAATTTAATTATAATCATATTTAAATAAAAATCAATAACCTTAGCCTAAACATTATTATCGGATAATGACATTGGTTAACCATATCCAAAGTATCCCATATCGAATAATCATCTGGTTATCTATTGTACATTTAATCCTTTTCAACAAGACTCAATTAAATAAATAATTTTATTTCTTAAAAGGTAATAATTTTAATAAACTCGAATATGTATAGATAAAATTTTAATCTTTTTTAATTAATTTTTTTAGTGTTTTTAAATTGTTCACTGATATTAAAATTAAATTTTAAAAAATAACTAATTATGTATAGATAAAATTTTAATATTTTTTAATTAATTTTTTTAGTGTTTTTAAATTGTTCACTGATATTAAAATTAAATTTTAAAAAATAAAAAATATTATTTTAATATATTTTAAATAAAAAAAAACAACTCGAGACACTATTCTGCAACCACCAAATGCTCGGTATCGTGGGGCTCCCATGATCCTACATTAAGGGGAAACAACTATACAAAAGTGACCGACCAACCTAATCAAATAAAAATTAAAATATTTAACAATTGTCTCTACCGAATGTTTATAAAATAAACAGAATTTTAGCATTAAATAAAACATTAAATATACCTTTTCAGCTTATACTCTGTAAACCGTTTGCCGGTTGGCTGCATTCCCAAACTATACCTCATTCTAGATCTCTCATTTTTATTTTCTTTCTTTTTAAAAAATACATTTTGCGAATCTCCAATTTAATTGGTTGGAGCGAGTTATCAAATGCAAATATATATATATATATATATTGACAAATTTGTTATACGGAAAATTACTCTAAACATTTTATAATTTAATTATTTTTTCACTTATCCTTTGTATTTTTAAAAACTATAATTTATATTTCTAATAAGTGTAAAATAAAATAAATTATAAAATAATTTAGGATATATATAGATTATTACCCATGCAGCAAAATTTACGATGTAGATTATAAAAAAATTATAAAAAATAAATATAAAAACAAATAAAGTATTCCTGGAATATTTTAGACCAAATGGGGAAAGATGCTATTCCATCACTGGATGAACTCAAAGCTTTTAGCTGTACGTATCAAGTGTAATTCTAATTCAAAGCACCAAAAAGTTTGGGGTCAAAATCTTTTTTTTTTTAAGCAAAATAAATTAAATGAAAAGGTAAAGGGCAGTTCAATCAAGGGTAATCTCTCTCCAATAAGAGGTCCGATGAATCTTAAACTATGCAAAAAGAATAATTTTTATCTATAAGTTCCATCTTATTTCTTTTTAAAAAATATTACAAGACTTCAATTGAAAATTAATCTCATGACACCATGATGTTCTCTATCAAACTCTCCTCTTATTATTATTATTTTGGTGTATAAAGACAATTGATATTTGAATATATTAACTTTAATATTGTTTTTCCAAATAAGACAATTGATATTTGGATATATTAACTTTAATATTGTTTTTCCAAAAAATATCCGTACTAGTGATTTAATTAGAATAAATTTTTAAGCAGCTCGTCTCAACGATATAAAACTTCTCAAGTCCTGTAGGCTCCTACACAACATGGGAATCCCATACGAACTTCTTGAAATAATAGTCTATCTAAATTTATGATCGTGGGGTATTGTTGCTTTCATGCACAACGTCACTCAGTTTTCTCACCGATCGCTCACAATCTTACCCGTAGGCCAGAGCTTGATAGGGTTTTCCACCAAATTAGTGTCGGCAGCCGATGGAGTGACATGAAATAGGGCAAATACTTAATGAGGCACATGCATCAACAAGGAGGAGGTTGTGAAAGGGATTGATTGAATCTAGTCAGAAGTCTGAACTCCACATGAGAATTGTATACTGAGAAACCACACGAGGGATTAGGTTTTTTATTGCCATGTCGCAAGCAGTACTTTCACTCTGGCAAGCATGGATGTGCTTTGCTTCGTCACTTGATTACATTAAGAGGGTAGATCAAATCTCTCTTTCATGTCTTGTCAATATTAAGATTCATTCCCCAGATCTCACTTTCATATTGTCGTCAACATTTGTGCTCGGAATATAGGCAAAGGAAAGTGTTAGATGGATCGAGTTAATTCATGGTGGTCTCCTAGCTACTACTAGATTTAAATATGATCTTAATTTCCACTTGGCAATAAATCCTGATTAACCATTTATAATGTAGAGGATTAATATTTTGCTACTTGATATATATTTCTGAAAAATATTGTATTGATCTAAAACAGTAGGGAGATCTTGCTAAGAAATTCTAGTTATCTACTGCTCCTATCTTGAATGAAAGGAGGCCTAAAGATGTAAATTAAGGTAAAAGCATCAACATCTTGGCTTTACGGATAGACCAATTTGCGAACATGGGTGTGGTGTTCTTGTTGGGAGCTGGTTCTGTTGCCAAACACTTGTCATGCGCGCATGCATGCATTCTCAGGTCCTGGTACTGACCCTAAGTAGTTGTTTGGATCCTAATAGTTTATCAACATTAATTGTGCCCACCTCGTTATTGGGACCATTAAATGATCATGCTCATAGAGAATCTCATTCATTAGGATAGCTGCTACTGTTCTTAGTACAGATTATGTTTCCTTATGCTATGCCAGCAACCGACTGGGAAAATGAGGCTAGCTGCTGTGGCCTGTAGGTCGTTCCCCTTTGTGGCTGTAAGCATTGAACTCGGTCAATTCATCTATAATGCACTTGTATCTTCATAGACATATTGTCATAAGAAACCTTCAATATTCTCTACCCAGTAGCTGCACGCAGATACAGAAATACTGAATATATACCAGTATAACTCAGTCACCGGCCTGGAGTGCGATGCTGTATTGAAACAGGCCACATCTCAACTCAAGTCCAAATATGTGAGAACTGGCATCTCAACAACTCTATATGTGTGGACTCTATTTTGAAAGTTTACAGCTTTTTTACATCTGGCCAAGGATCAACTTCGAAAATTCAAGCCGGTTTGCCTGGTATTTATTTGTTATTGGGTTAGATTTAGTCTACTCGCGAGGGAGGGATAAGTCTATTTAGAAAAGTTATAAAAAAATAATTATATAAGTCTAGTTCAAGTATTTAGAAAAGTTATAAAAAAATAATTATTTTTTTATTTATATAAATAACAACATAATCCATATAAAAATATAAGTTTTTATTATTAAAAGAATATAATTTTTTTCTTTTCTTTTCTAATCTTGATTCTTTACATTTATTTGATAAGATTTATAAAAATATTTATTTTGTAAAGTATTATCTTGATTCTTATAATTGAAATAATATTAAAGTAATTAATCTAGAAATAAGAAAACTAATTCAGTTTTTTTTCCTCATCTACAACAGTGATATTGTATATGGCAACACCTCCAAAACCGCTACTGTATTTAGCCATAATTGACTAACTACATATCTTACGAGGTTAAGGAGCCCTTTCATACCAAAACATGTCTTCAAGCTCTAAGGAGTAACTATCCCTTTTCTCAGATCAGATGGTCTAATGCATAATACCAGTATTTATTTACAAAATAAAAGAATTATAGTGCATCTGAAAATGAAAAATCAAGTTTTTGAATTTTAAAACCAAATTCTCAGTGTTTCTTTCATCTAAAAACATTTTAAAATTTGTACACCATCTATATATGTTTGCCTTTTGATTGGTAGCTACACTTGATCTCTGAATACAAAGAATTTTATTAGCTTAACATAATCCCGTTGCTTTCTAATTCAAAGCAGCTAGGGTTCTTTGCCTGGATAAATGGGGTTATAAGTTCTTCTGGAAACAAACTAGCTACTGCTGTTTTTCACCTTCTCGTGTAAACGTTTGCGCATGAGAGTTCACCCATTTATGGACAAAGATACGCTTCTACCATCAAGAACAGCATGGTTAAGGCTGTAGCTGATAACTCGATGCTTCGTGGGTGACATCAAAAGAGTGGTTTTTTTAATTTTTCACTCCTGTTGAAGGTAGATTCTTGCAGTAATGGGCTCAAATATTACAGTGGTCTGTAAACGTGACCCAAACAATATTTTATTAAAAAAAATTCTTTTATTATTTTACAATGTTAATGTATAAAATACTATTTTAATATATTTTTAAATTAAATAATATTTTAAAAAATGATCCATACCAGCAAAGCACAAAATAGACACATGGGCTTAAAAACATTCACGAACTTTTTCTTAGACAGGAAATACATTAAATTGTTTTGGGCAAGGGCCATCTCTTACCAGCCCGACCCACCGTTAGTGCAAAATTGCAATTACCTTGTTCATCCTCTCATTATCGCCTGTGTCACGTCACCCACCGATCTTGGAACATTTTTATGTCTTGGGATTTGTTTCGCTTCACAAGTCCATGTCCTCGCGTGTGAGTGTTGATAAAAATTATTTCTGCAAAAAAAAAAAAAACTATTGTGGAATAAAATTATTATAAGGTTCAATTTGAAAAAAGAATTAAAGAAAAAGGATTGACATTAACAACATAAAAAAGAGGGGTTTTTTATGTTTTAATGTTAAAAAAGTGTATTTTTTTACACTTTGATACTAAATTTTTTTAAATTTATATTTTAGTAACAAAATTTTATTTATTTTACTTTTCAATTCATAATAGTTAAGAGATCAGAAATAAACTCATCAGGAAAAAGAGAGAAATGAAATTTTATTTGTTTTTACTTTTTTAAAGTGTTTTTTAAAAAATTAAATATTTTTATTTATTTTTTTTCATCAAATTAATATTTTTTTGATATTTTTTTATATTAAAAATAATTTTTAAAAAATAAAAAATATATTTTTAATATATTTTTAAATAAAAAATATTTTTTAAAACAATTGCAACCACAATCACAAATATACATAAAAAAACTTAATTTGGTGTTAGTAAATTTATCTTTACCTGAAGAATTTAATGGAGATGATTCTTGTTTTCAACAATTCTAGAAAAACATAGATGAGAGTATGGAGTATGAAAAGTTTGTTTTAATTTAATTTTTAGATTTTAGGTTAATTAAAGTATATTTTGCTCTTTTAAAAAGAGAAGCGCATTTGAGGTAATTTGTTTTTAAAAAAAAAACCACCTTGAATTTAAAAACACATACAATTAAATGTAGCTTAACAATAAATACCATGAACGCACCTACCAGTAAATTATAACACATTAACTTTATTAAAAGTAAATATTAACTTATTAAATTTTAAATTTATTTTTATAAATTATCAGTTTAAATTTTATAAATTTTAAAATTATTAAAAGTTTATATAATTATTAATTTTAGAGTTCATAAAATTAGTTATTTTGTAAAAGAAAAAATTATAACACATTTGACATTAATTTTCTTTCATTCTTTAAAAAAATATTCTCAAATTTGAATCTATTCGTTCTAACCAATAAAAAAAGAGGGAGGAATACAGAAAACATGACGAGCAGGCACAGCAAATTAAGATTCAAAGACCACCATAGCCACAGGTCCTGTACCTCCAAAACACACAGGAAAGTGACTTCACAAATAAAGCTATAGCATGTGTTGCTGGTATGAGATTTACTTTCTTTGAAAGTGACTTGCTATGGAAGATGAACAGCACAAATTTATAGTTAAAAATTGAAAGCATCATCAGAAAGCAGCAATATGAAACTTCAATCTCTCATATGGGATTTGATTACCCTCAAGTGAAGCATCAAATATTTATTGTTTATTATCAGTGAAAAGCCAACTTACAAGTCTTGATTCTTTATTAATTTTCATTAAATTGACTCAAGGAGTGGCATTTACTCCTATTCATTGTTAAAACTTCGATCACTCTTACATGGGATTTGATTACCTTGAAGGCCACCATGTTATATAAGTTAGTTTGATGCTCAACTGCCTGATGCATTTTGCCTTGTGCAAGGCAATGTGTGCTGGTAAACAAAGCAAAAGGCCCTTGATAACTCTGGTAAGGTAAGATTAGCCAAAATCGCATCATCAAGCAAGAATTTATTCTCCGGAGGTTACAGTAGAAACTATTAGTCAAAATCGCATCATCAAGCAAGAATTTATTCTCCGGAGGTTACAGTAGAAACTGCAGAAAGCAATTGAAATCATCCCATTGATAAATCCAGTATGATCACATATTATGACTGAAATCAGCCCTCAAGCGTCCATATAATTAAATTAATGACTAGGCCATCCTCAAAAGCCTTCCTTGGCCGGAAAAAAATCTGCAGAGTTAAAACTTCTATTCAGATTTCAAGAAACTCAGATGTGTAAAGATCAATGCACGATCCAGCACACAGGCAGCATTAGGTGTACCAGACCCTTAAAAGGGTTTTCCAAACTCATTTACATATGACCAGATATTAACTTCTATTTTGATTTTCAGAAGATGATTCATACATGATGAAGATTCCATTGGAATGCGAGATTTCTTGAATGAATTTTAAGATAATTATGGAGATGTATTTTGTAATTATTGTGATTATATCTTAGATCATACAATAATCTATCTATTTTATATTGAAGACTTCAGATGCTCATGACACATGTAAGGCATCCCACATAATATGCACTAAAAGAACCTTAAAAGGTTGAGAGGTAAAACAATTCAGAATCAATCAGGAATTTTGAGCCTATTATTAGCAAGCATCTATCATGCCTGCTTAAAACTACCCAAGATACCACCATCTGTCTACTCTGAGAATGGTTCAGACCGTAGACATGTGCAAGGAAGCCTAGAGATCTTGTACATAGCATAAAGAGGACAACCAACAAAAGTTTGGGATCCAATGCTGAGCATTCAGGCTCTCTCTAGGACTCCACGTAGTTTGGTTTCAAATGTTCTTGTCTTTTCCTGTCTACAGGTTTGGAATGACCTCAAACAAGGTGAGTTAACTAGGTGTATCAAGATATATCAGCAAGGAAATAGGGCAGTGAAAATGGAGTCCAGCAACAGAACACATTCCCGACTTCTGTATGTTATATCCTCTAATAACAAAGCGGATGCAGGACCTGCTAATCAATGACACCATCAGGCAGGGCTTAACACTTGCTTGGAATACCTATATAATTCTTGTGTGTTTCAAACGGGCAATATGTTCAGATGCAATTACTCGATGGTTTACGTACCTAATCCTATCGATTTTGTAATTTTCATTTGATAGTTCTAGACTTAAGATTCCCATTTACCACTTAAGCTACTACCAACACGCTCTACAATTATGGCCTTTCCAATCTTCTGAAATCTGCAATTCCTATCATATGCAGTTTTAATTCCTTTGATTAGTATTGGCCAACCCTGTTAACAATTACACTTATCATTCATACTCAAATAAGGCTCTGCATTCATCTTAATCAGAAACTTGCATAGTGCATAAAAGTATTTGGGAAACATCAAACATGGAGGTTTAAGAAGAACCTTAGATGTATGAAAGCAGCAGCTTGAAGTAGACAATCATATATATTGAAAGAGAGACGACGGCGCACGCATGCTGCCAGAAGAGGAGTGCTGAAGCCTCTTTAACTGCGTAACCTCTCAAGCTTGCAATAGCTCCCAACAAAATGGCACTAGGTGTTGTGTATTGCAGCAAGAGAACAAACTGGTACAAATGGTTCCCGGGGATTAAAAGATTCCATTTATCAGCCAAATAGATGACCCCAATTCCAATCACTGGAAGCACCAAAAGCCTTGCAACAATAATGCCAATCGTGGTCCGAATCCCGAGTTTCGATTCATTTGGACCCTCACCAAGCATTCCCCCAAGAACAAGCATGACTGAGGGGACTGCGGCCTGAGCCATCATCTCTAAACTGTCTGTGATAACCTGAAGCGGAGCATCAGCACCGTAAACAATATGTTTGAGAGCAGGAATCACACCAATGACAATAGCTAAGAAAGAAGCAATGGTTGGAGGCTGGAGAATTTGATGAATTGGTGTTTGTTCAGCAACCACTCTAATCTTTCTAACCACCCTAGGCTCTGCCAAGCACCTAATGGACTCGGGATTACGTTCACAACCCTCCTCTCCTCCCTCTTCTATTGTTCCAGTATCAGGAATATTTCTTTGTGAAATGTTAGAGATGCTATTGAAGAGCCTAGCAATGACAGGTGTCTTGCTATTTTCTGTTCCTTTTTCTTCTATTCCTGGCCACTCAGCTTCTACAAGGAGTGGATTACTGAGATCAACAGGCATTTCCTGAATCTCTTCATCAACAATCTCATACTGCTCCAATGGGGGCTCCATCATGTGGTAAACAAGAGTGTAAACAAGAATAACAGAAACCCATTGAGAAAAGGATACATAAGCAATACCATTTCCGTAACAATCGGGACCAAAAGGAGCATCAGAACTGTGACACACCGACGAAACTATTGCAAGTGGAATATTGCCAGTGTTGCCAAATGCAGTCATGATGATTGTAAACCGAACAAACTCCCTTGGTGGCCGGCATATAATCGCCACCAAGCATCCCAATATGCAACCAATGGCAGTGCTAATGATCACATTTACAGGAATGAACCACCACTGAACAATGTCCTTGAGAGTAATGGATGGACCAAGCTGAGTGAATATTAAGCAAGGCAAGAACAAAGCAAAAACAAGCTTGCTAAGGAGCTTGAAAGTAGCTTTAGGGACAAGTTGAATTTTTGGGTGAGCAAGGATTAAACCAAAGAGAGTAAGGGCTATAAGTTTCAACAGAGGTACAATTGCAGCTTCCACAATCTCTCCTTCAGATTTCATATTTTTCTGAACCGAAGCAAGATGAGCCTCCATCTTTATCTTCACTTTCACACACTCCTGCAAATCCAAAAGTAATAAGGGATTGAACCACACAAGTTCCAAAACAGCTTTACAGGACAAGGAAAAGCAAACATAAGGGGTTCATGCCAAAGGGGTTCTGTCAATCAGCTGGTCAAATCATGCAAAACTTGGTTTTATCAAACAACGCGCAATCATAGAAGGAAAATCCCAACAAACTTCACAAATGTTACTAAAAAAAGCCCCTTAAACCCCACTATTATCATGTAAAAGGAACTAATGTGGGTCTGATCCCAAAGCTATGATTGAACATCCTAACGAAACGGAGACTGAAAATCTTGATAGGGAAGTTGAAGAAAGATATATAAGTTCGAGGTTCATACGGGCTGGTAAATCAAGAACGTTCTAAAAAGAGAGAGAGTGTGTGTAATAGAAGCAGGATCGATGATCGTGATTAACTCTATGGTCGTTAAAGCAATAAACTACGACTGCATGATGGAGTCCGTGTTCATCTTTGATTTTTCTTTACATTTAATTTGGCTGGTTGTCGATAGGTCAACCACTTGTTGATTACGTAAACTGTTTGATCTGTATGCTTTTCAGAAGTATATTTATTTAAAATAATTTTATATTTATATTTTAAAAAAATATTTTTTTAATAATTTAGATAAATAAATATTAAAAATAAAAAAATATATAATTATTTTAATATATTTTTAAATAAAAATTACTTTTACAAAATATCATATATCAAAATAATTAAAATTAAAATTATAAATTAAAAGGTTAATTCATATGTTCATATTAATAATAAAAAAAATAAAAGAATGCACTTAAATCATATCAATGTATATATTCATCTCTTTTTCTTATTTCCACATAATCGGCTTCTGCGCCAAGCTCAATAAATTTTCATGCCTTAAAACTGTGAAAATCAAGTTCTAAATAATGTTCGCTGTCCCAAGCAATCTTTTCTCGAATAAATCTTGTAAATTCATGAATTACTTTACCTTCATAATAAATTGAAATATGTTATTTTGAAGCTATATAAATTGTGAAGTGATTTACATTCTCCAAGTAACTAAGAGTAGGGTATAATATTCCAGGATTTCAAATTCTAGATTCAAAAATCACATGTAGCTCTTTTCCACTATTGCGTAGCTCATAATTTATTTGGATAAATGGCATATCAAATAAAAAACCTTATAAAGTATAGCAATTTTTTTTTTAATAATTATGACTTGTTTGGTACAGCGATCTAATCGAGTTTTTAAAAATTATTTTTTTAATATTTTTAAATTGTTTTGATTTATTATTATTAAAAATAAATTTTATAAATATATTATTTTAATATATTTTAGAGTGAAATTATGGTCCAATTATATTGTTAAAAATTTTTAAAAATTATCTTTGGATATTTTACATTATTTTAATATGATAATATCATAAATAAATTTTAATAATTAAAAAAATAATATTTTAATATATTCTTAAATAATAAATATACTTTCCGTGAATCTAACAACCTATTTGCACCTATTTTAGCTCATAAACTACAAACCCATTTTGGATAAATGAAAGGCCTTATATCGGATTATAAAAAAAGTACAAATTTCAAACTAGAAGCCAGATCCTGGCTATCTAAAGTTGTCTAATCATTTATTTTTCAAAAGCTTACTTTTTTTTGTCTAACTTTCAAAATATTTATTCAAATCATACGAGACCGCTTTCACTTACATCCTAATTGTTGCATGTGTAGTACAGTGATTGTTATCCTCTCATGTATTATGTATCTGTCTAGTAAAAATATAAAAAACAAGAAATTTTTATTTTTTATTAATAAAAACATAGAATGAAAATTATTATTTAATATTTTAATTACTAAAAATCTTAATTAATCTTAAAGATTAGATACGAGGGTTAGTTACATAAAAGATTGGATATGAAAGTTGGTTTCATAAAAAAAGATATTAGTATCTAAATACATCATACATAATGTAAACTATATTATTTTATTATCTGATATATATTATGATTGTATCTATATTTATAATTATTGGTTTGTCTATGGTTTAAGAAAAATCTTTATTGGTAAGGAGATTCTTATCTTATCGAGTAAAACCTAATCATTCTAACGTCAACAAAAGAACTATCTTTTTAATATCGAGAATATATTTTATGTATAAATTTGTAATTCTTAGTATTAAAAGAATTTTTTTTTTTAAATATTGACGAAATTCTCGTGACTTTAATAAATTAGTTATTAAAATCAAAATGCATGCTAAAATATTTTTTTTTGAAGTTTTTTTTATTGTATGAAAATACAATATAATTTTTTTTTTTTTTACTTTTAGAGACATGGCTGTATACATAAAAACAAAAATATATATGTTTTTAATGTTTCGATAAAAATCAAGTATTTTAATATCAAATTTATATTTTTATGATATAAAAATACAAATCAATATTAAACAAAATTCAGCATAAAAATACATAGAAAAATCACAAATTTTTTTAATTTTTTTACTAGGCTAGACTTGGCTCACTCATTTTGGGTTGAACCAAACTTGTTTGACCTGGTGAATATTTGAGCACTCCTCCACTGTTCACATGCTATGTGAACAGTGGAGATGATGTTGGTGGAGGTAGAAGGTAGGCAGGAAGGTTACCTAACGGTGGCGTTGGCAGTGCTAGTGGTGGTGGCGGATCACGGCGGTTCTTCCTCTTCTCCTGTGTACTTCCTTTTCACTCCATTGCATTTCCTTTCTCTTCTCCTCTTCATCTACCTCAGTTTCCCTTTGTTTTTAAGTTCTTCTTTTATTATCTGCTGGTGATAGTGGTAGCGACTAGGATTGCGGACAGTGGCTAGGAAAACAGGTGGCAGTTGCTATGATAGTGGTTATACGGTGGTTCTTCTTCTCTGTTTTATGTTCCTCCCTCTATCTGTCTTTGTTTTTGCTTCTTCTTCCGTTTCTCACAGTGCAGGTGATGTTATCAAAAACTAGGAGGATGGTGACAGCTAGCGATGACTCTGGTGGTGGCTATGCAGACAGCAGGTGGTTATTCTCCTTTTCTCTTTTGTTTATCTACGTTTCTTTTGTTTTTGTTCTCCTGTTGCTCTTGCTTGTACTGCTCCTTCTTCGATCTCTGATGATGGTGGAGCTGCTGTCATTGGCAGTGCTGCTGGTGACAAGGCTGAATGATGATGGCGCCGCTTTCAATGGTGAAGGGAAAGAAACCATAGAGAGAGATGAGTTATTGTTCTTCTCCCCTGTTCTTTTGTTTTTCTGTTCTTTCCTTCCATTCTCTCATCAGCTCAAGTCTTCCCCTCTCTGTTCATCTACCCTGTTTTCAAAACAATCTTTGTTCCTCTCTCAAACAATCCCCTGTTTCCTTCTCTCTGTTCGGTTCTCTTCTTCAAGTTCGTTTCCCAAAGTTTTTACCCCATCTAGTTTCCTTTTTTTTTTCCTTTCCCTTCCCTCTCCTCAGTGTCGCTCGTTCCCCTATATTTATAGGTAGTCGAGGAGAGGTTCACCATACCCTGTCCAAGCACAGGGCATTGTGGCCAGGGCATAAGTCTTCTGCTTTTCGTCGTAATGGGAGGCATAGGTCTCCTATTTTTCCATTAATGAGGGTACAGGTTGTGTAAGTAGTTAGGCAAACGAGAAGGTAAAGAAGGAGAAGTTGAGCGGGAAAAGGAGATTTAAATCTTCTTCTTCTCTGCAGATATGCAGGAAAGAAGAACATGCATAATGTCATTTAAAATGACACTGTATCCTTTTTTTTTTAAGGGGAGAAGGAAATAAAATAAAATTGAGAATAATCCAAAAATAAATTATGACACTAATGATCTAAAAGTTTTATTTATATAAGATTTATTCATTAAAAGTAGCTTATTCACAGTTTATTTTTGTATTTAAAACTTTATTAGATATATTTTAAAAATATTTTTGACTTGAAAAAATATCAAATTAATATATTTTTTAATATTTTTTTGATAATTTTAATATAATAATGTCAAAAATAAAAATAAAAATCTAAAAATAAAATATTTTAATATATTTTTAAATAAAAAACATTCTACACCAGAATACCAAACACATAAAACATCCAACACATAAACATCCCAATTAATAAGCTTGGATCCCCGAGTTTTAATAAATAAAAAAAAAACTAAGGATTTATTTAAAAAGCTGCATATATGATTGTCTAGTCATTCATTTTTCAAAAGCTTAATTTTGTCTTAACTTTCAGAGTACTTATTAAAATCATGCAAGACCACTTTCCCTGGCTTCCTAATGATCTAAAGGTTCTATTGATATAGATTTTATTCATTGAAAGTGGCTAAAGATCCCAACTAATAAGCCTGAATCCCTAAGTTTTAATAATAATAAAAAACCCTATTATGCATTCAACATGCTAATTAAAATCAGGAGTAAAGACCCACCTGAAAATTGATTAGAGGCAAGGTTTGGCGCAAGTTCAATCCTACTGTTTTTCTATTTAGGAACTATGGATGGGCTTGTGAGTGAAGGTTTGAGCAAGTTTTATTATCACCAAACTGATTAATCGATGAGCATTCACTTGGCCGGAAATTGATAAGATTTCGAGGAAAATCATCGATGGAGACTTGCAATTTTTCTTTGGCATGCATCAATGGGAAAGCCTTGATTTTCATGCTCTTTCTAAGGCGTTTTCACCAATGGGAATGCACTTAAATTCTCTTTATCTTCTGTTAGGGAGCTCTAAGGGCTCTAATATTCCTGGATACAGCTTGATGCAAGATAAGCTTGGACAGTTCCTTACAAACACAACATACTCTGGTTCGAGACTTGAGAATTTCTAACCCACAGCATTCGGAACGCATTTCCATTTATTCAATTCAAGCCTACTGTATTTAACTCAAGGCAATACAAGTCAGAGGTCCTTAGAATCTGCGCACTGTGTACACTACCAGTGTTGTGTGGATATTGGCGCTGGAGCTGTGTTAAAAGTCCTATCCACGCCGTTGAATGAAAAAATAATGAGTGTGGATTACCTCAGTATATATTTTCTACAAAGGATGAATGAAACATGCATATGCAGTCAAATTCGAAATAATCGAAAATATTCTATATATATCAGCTGCATCGCTTGTAAGAGTGTCTTACATCAGTCATCATAGGAGGAATGAGGAGCAGCAGTACATCCTGGATCAAAGGGATCTTCAGACCCACAGCAATGCCAATATTGAAAAACTTGGCCAGAATCAGGAGTATTCATAGTGCCTCCAGTGTATACACTCTCAAACTTCCTCTTTGTTTCCCCTGGAAAAAAGAAAAATAGTTTGGAACAAGTTGACAATAATAGAAAACATGTTTTTAACAGGTAAACAAAGCTCTGAGGACATTATATGCTGAAAAACTTCCAACTCGATTCTCTCCATGCCAACAATCTGATGGAAAAAGTTGAAGCATTGTTTGGCAATGATAACAAAAGCAATGGAACTTGTAATTGATTGTAACAGCATAAAGTGTCCATGCATGGAATCCCCCCATGTTATGGCCAAGGAGTAAGGTTTGGGTGGAGAGATTCACAATGCTTACCTTTCTAGTTATTTCTACTCAGGCCCTCATATTCTCCTTCAGATGGGTTAAGGTTATTTTCCTGATTACAATTGTTAGGAAACACTAAGAAAAACATCCCCTCATCATGATCTCTTGTTTAAACCGTTTTCCTTTTTCACCCTCCAAGACATACAAAATTCTTTAAATCTTGTGCTTTCACCACCTCCTTAATCCCCAACCCTACTTAACAATCTCATCTTTGAAACAATAAGTAGCCCAAAGGCAAATCTCAGAATTTACAGGGGAGGACAGAATTAAGAGTTCTGAAATTGGTACAATAAATTTATGCAATAATGAAAAGAAAAGCTCAGTTTGTTTCAAGTTTATGGTTTTTTTACAATCTAACAACTTTCATGATTCCACACTTGTGAAAGAATAAAGGAAATCATTTCAACAGCCAGCTGGGTTTAATTTTTTTGCGTTCAGAAACTTCTAAAGCAGTATTAAATAGCAGATAGTTCAGCTGAACATAATCACAGAAAACAAGGAACTCTACTTCCACATTTCAATTCTGATAATCAACACCACAATCATCAGGAGTAGTAATTCAACCCCATATACCGAGCATTAAGTTGAACTCAGTTACCTTCGATCAACTTGGAGATTTCTTCATGCTAAAATGAGTATTATTAGCTCTTAATGTGAAAAAAATTCAAGTTCCCAGCTACCCATTCATTAAGCCTACATTACACTACCTTCTTTTCATGTAGATTGTACCATGGAAGCATCAAGGGGAAGAGAATACTGGTAAAACAAACAAAACAGCAGGCTCACAAGTAATCACATTAACAGATAGAAAGGAACCAAAGCCAAATAGGATTGACTTGAAAGAAAAAAAAATGATTCACTAAAACCCAATGACCAACAAGTATAGGCACTAGCACTCTCAGATTAAATTCAAGCTACCCACCACACCTACAACGATATCTTTGAATATCAAGAAAGTGACTCTCCACAATCAGTCAAAAAGCTTCGACTTTATAAACACCATCAATGTAAGATCATATTTCAAAAGGTTTACCACCTCAAAGCTCAATTCTTTTAAAAAATTACCTTGACAAGGAATCGAGATTTTGAACTAATATTGAGCAGATATAAATAAAGCACTAATTAGCAAATCAAACATCATGCTTATTCAAAACAAAAGGTTCAGACAATCAAGATTCTGTCGAGAAGCAATAATCTAATCAAAATCAAAACACCTCACATTGAAAAAACCTCATCAAATAATAAGAGAAATTGAACAAAAGGGTACCTCCAAAATGGGCAGTGTGGAAGCGACAAGCTCGAGGGTGGTTAAGGGAAGGGTCGAACTGGGTTTTACAGTTCTTGCATGTTCTGAGAGTTCTGTTGCTATTCTGGTTTATGGAGCAATGAGTTATGGACAATCTTTGTGATTCTATGGTAGGCTTCTGGTAAGATTGAAGAGAAAAGGTTGTGTTTTGATGGAGAAAAGGTGAGAAAGGGAGTGAATAGTGGTGAAGAGTAAAAGCCATATCTTTCTTCTGATCTCTCAGCGACTATCGAGAAAGCAAGACAATCCTCTTTTGCAGTGAAGGGAAATTTGCTACAGTGGTTTGTTTGACAGGTCGGTTAAGGGGCTTGGAAATTCTCTTAAAAATACCTCTTTTTTTGCACACATTTCTCCCTGATGTGTGAAATACAAATATATTAGGAACGATTTCAGCTTGTATCGAGGAGAATTCTGATAGAAGATAGTTTTAAAATCCGGTAATGCCTGGTGGGTTGATCTGAAATCCAACTGGTTTGGAGCTGATTTTAGATTGAGTTGAGGAAAAAATAGAAAAAATTATGATCGTTGATCTAGTGACTTAATTGACGCTTTAAAAATTAGTTAAAAATTTAGTTGTAATATATTATCTTGGTTTTTTACTAAATCAATATTTTGAATTTTTTAAAATAAAAATTGGCTTAAATAATCTAATAATCTAATCAAAATCTAAAACCCAGATATTAAACTAGCTAGGTATAAAAACTATGAATAAAAGACAATTTATTAAGAATCTTTTCTGGGAAAATACGGAATCTTTACTGCAAGCGTCCAGTATTTCTGTAAAAAAAATGGAATCTTTATAGTAAGTATACAATTCAATCTTTTAATTATGTAAAAAAAAAATGTAATATTTATTAGCAAGTATGATATTGAAAGTAACTTCATCAGAACGCTGAGGCATTCGAAGTAAGAGTTTTTTGTAGTTTTAAAATATATATTAAATATTCTAGAGAATATTGATTTTTTTCTTAACCTAGAATAATATATTGATTATAAGTTGGTTATACTCTATCCTTGGAAAATAGAAAATTTTCTGGTTGAAGTTGACCTTATTGAATTGAATTTTGCAATGAAATTATATAATATACTAAAAAGATTGTAAATAAAATAATATTATAAAAAAAACAAAAAAAAACAAGATAAATTTGTAAATTAAAGGTATTGCAGAAGAAGAAAAGATCATGAGCTGAGGGATCGAAGGAGAAAAAGACCTTACCCAAGCTCCGTTTCTTGTAGTTGCTTTGTCAATACTTCGAAATAAACATTTCTTATTCCTTAAAAAAGAAATCCGATAAACCGGGCTAGAACATATCGAAGCAAGACCGATCTTAGGTCTACATGAAAGCCCGGCCCATTAAAATGTCCGACTCCCACTCCACTTTCCCAAGAAACAAACAATCTCGGCTTTCCCTTCCACCACTTCTTCACTTCCTTCTTCCCCCATCCACCAGTGGGAAATATTCGAAAATCAAAGCAAGAGAAGAGAAGAGAAGAGAATGGCTTTAAGCTTCGAAGAAACAAACTTGTTATATTCACAACTGAGATCAGAGCAAATACCATTCGATGAAATCGTCACTGAGTTTCTCAACAAAATCAATCACTCACGCTGTTCCCCTCTTTCCGCCTCTCTCTTTCTCCTCTTACAGGCAAGCAACGCACTCCCTTTCAATCTCTCTCTCTCTCTCTCTCGCATTTACTGAATTTGTTGATTTTGCTAGGGTTTAGCTGATTTCGCTTTGAATATAATTATTGTTACAGATTGGGTTTTCTTTTTTTCTTTTTTGATTATCTTCGGTATTAAAATCATGAAATTTGTATTGGTTGATGATGAATTGGGGTTTTATGTGAAGTGCAGAATAAGAAGATGCTGAAGTCGACGGAACGGTTAATTGCGTTTGCGATTCTTTATCAGACTTATTCATCGCAGCCGACTTCCGCAAATCCGTATGTGGCTATGTTTATCAACGTAAGCAGTGCAGTTGGTGTGTTCCAGTGTTATGGAAAGATTATTATCATAAAAATGTGATTATTTGTAATGCAGATGAATGCTATGATTTGGAAAGAAAATATAGGTTTATGAGTTTTATTGTTGGCATTTTACAGGCTGCTTGTGATGAGGACGCGGAAAAATATGAGAGGGCGTTTGTTCTTCAGTTGTTAGCCTCTGGTGGCTCCAGCGGTAGCAAAGAGGTTCTAATTTTTTCTTTTCTTTTTTGTCTTGTTGTTTACATTAAGCGATGATCTTTTGAAGTGGTTCAGTTAGCATGAGAAGAAATGTAGCTACCTAGCATGTAAACTTGCTTATTATAAGGTTTTTTGACAGGTGATTTTTTCCAGTGTCATTTTTTTGTAAAATCTATTTGCTAGGAACGCTTTGGACACTTTAAACCATGTTTCATGGAGTTGGGTTATCTATACGTTGAATATTTATCAAAAGTTCATTGACAATTGGAGAATTGGCAGAACATTTGAAATGGTCGTGGGAATTCTCTTAACTATTTTACATATCAGTCTGAAAACAGAGTGTTGTTGGGGATAGAATAGTAAAATTTATCTTTTAACATCCTAATTGGTGAATAGAATAGTAAATCTTGGATTCAGTTCTTACATTGTTAGGTGTAGAAGGTCAAAGTATCGAGGAGATGGTTCTGTAAGTTTAGTCAGATTACTCACTTCTCTTCATGTGTTGTCATTTAGTCTCTCCTCCATTTCTCCTATTACAAATGTTTCTCTTCATGATAATGGTTTCTGAGAACAGCTTTCCCCTATTTTCCAGTTTCTTAAACAGTCAGCTGCAAATTACATCAAACTTTTTGATCCTTCAGTCCATGTAAGTTCTTTGAATATCTCAAATCATGCTTTTCATGAGTGAATGCATGCCAAACTCATGCATATTATTTATATCACCATATTGGAGATACAGTTCTTCTAAATAAGCCTTTAATTTTGTTCCTTGAAACTTATCTTTCCCGTCACATTGATAAACTTATCTGTTTATTGTCAGGCTTTCCCATCACGTGAACAACTGCAGCATCAATATTCTGATAAAGTCCATCCTGAAGCACATAATTCCATATTTAAAAACAATTCTCTGAAAAATATAGTGCCAGATCCAGATGTACCCCGTGGTTGTGATGCAAATTCACCAGAGTATGTCCCTTGGAATTGGAGGAACAATTCTAAAGTTGTGACTTTTGGATTTTGTTTATGCACTATTTCCTGCTTTTTGTTCATGCCAGGTTCAATTTTCATTTTCACTCCATTTTGAATTGTTCCACATATAGGCGATAATGGTTGTTTTGTAGGTTTGATTTGCAACCTGGAGCAAAACCTAAACTTGGATCTGGAGATAGAGATGAGGCTCTACTTGGATTGTTGGCAAACTTGTCAACGGAGGGAATTGGTCATCAATGGATCAGGCCTCGACCACCGAGATTGCCGATACAAGATGGCGAAGTAAGGACATTTTGTGGTCAAATGTTTGATTGCTTAATGGAATTTGCTATTTTTCCTTACACTTTTCGAACTTATTTTCAGCTAGTGTGGCTCAATCCCGATAGCAATCATGAGCTTGTATGGGATCATGGGATGTGTGCTGATACTAGCAAGGGAGCAGCTGTTAGGGACTTGATTGCAAAAGCCTTGAAGGGACCTCTCGCCCCTGCTCAACAGGAGGTTCTTCTACTGCTCTATGTTTCAATATATCATACACAGATTCATTTATATAAAGAGATTTTTCAAGTAGTCTTGACCACAAATATTTAGGATTTCATAAAGGGCTTTTGGAATCTTAAGAATGTGAAATTCTAGTTCAGAAAGGATATGTGGTAAACTGGTAATTTTACAAAGCAATTGTGCGGATGTTTGTTGACCATGTCTATTTGACTATACTATATCACCTACTATTTTCAAATAGCTTGCTTATTTTCAGCCTACTTTTTAACTATGTAGCTTCCATATCTTAATCTCTTCCCTTTTTTTCCACGTCTTAGCTGCCTTTTGCCAAGGTATTTTGTTACCCTATTAAGATTTTTTTGAATTATCTTTTCCTTATTATTATTATTATATGAAACTGCTTGTATTTTTGTTTGTGTTTGTACTGAAAATGTTGAAAATATTAGCCGAATGCTTGAGCTTAGTTTGGCAAGTTATATGAATTTGTTTCTGTGTTGAGTTGCAATGAGATCCCAAATTATTCATAACTGCTATTCTCTGTGACTGAAATGAATTTAAGGGGTTCTGATTAAAGCTAAGTGCTTCAGATTTAATTATCCCTCATAAGGTTTTGATTAACTCAATAATGACTTATTTGTAGATAGATCGCCTTGATGGACTTTTCAAGTTCACATTAAATTTTAAAGAGACAATTTGCATGCTCATCATCTTTTTGTATAGTGTTGCATAAATGATATTGAAAGGAAGTAATGACTCCAAACTCTCTCTTGTCCAGCAAGTCTTGGTGGAATTGACTAATGACCCAAAGCTTGTATATCACTGTGGACTGGCACCAAGGAAGTTACCTGTATGTCATATGACACTTCATGCTTCATTCTTAATATGAGTTTTATTGCTTGAAATTAAGAGGCCCTTTTCATCATGCCATTAGGAATTGGTGGAGAACAATCCCCTTATTGCAGTTGAAGTTCTTACAAAGTTGATAAATTCTCCTGAAATTGCAGAGTATGTGTTTGGAGTTTGTGATTTTTATTCCTTTTGTTTTTATTTTCTCAAGTGTGTGATACTGGTTTGATTTTTGTTTATATTTGTGGGTTCAGTTACTTCACAGTTCTTGTCAATATGGACATGAGTCTACATTCAATGGAAGTTGTGAACCGGCTTACAACAGCAGTTGAACTTCCAAAGGAGTTTGTTCGGATGTACATAACTAATTGTATTTCATCTTGTGAAAATATCAAGGTACATTCAATGCCATGACTATTTATTGCATTGATTATGTCACAGTACTGGTTGAACAAAATAAAGTTCTACTTGATGAACCAGGTGGTCACAAACCTTTTAATAATAGTGGGAACCATAATGAAAACATTTGATGAGATTCCACCAAGGTGATCATGGAGAAAATGAAAGTCAAGCGTTCATTTGCATGTATCCATGTTAGAAAGATTTTGCTACCTTGGTTATTTGTGCGTGCGCACAGATACAAACATTCAAAATGTAGTAGTTGTGGTTTTGGTATTTCTTAAATTAGTCATATGACAATTTCTCATGCAATTTTTTGTACAAGACCATGAAATTGCCTCAAGTTTCTATGATAAATACATGTACAAGATCTTCTTCTTCTTCTTCTTTTTGTTTTTTTTTTTTGGTTGAGGTCATAATCCAACCAGATATTAACGTAAGATTTTAACTTTTCTCATTTTCTAGGATAAATACATGCAGAACCGACTTGTCAGACTTGTTTGTGTTTTCCTGCAGAGTCTGATCCGAAACAGAATTATTGATGGTCAGTATACATTTCTACTCGTGATTGAACTGTTATAGTGGCCATTTGACATGAGTGCATTTGCAGATGATATCCCTCGTTCTTTTATAGCCTAAACTCATACATGAGGTTTAATGCAATGAGAAGTAAAATAAAAGAATATAAGAATTCAGATTGCATTATTTTCCTGACATAAATTAGAAAAAAAATATTTTAGAAGTTTGTTTGGAGAAAACTGAATCAAGAGGAACAAATTATTCTAGTCATTTATTGTGATCAAAGAGAATAAGTAATTGGTGTTGGGACTTACAGTTAAAGATGGCATGAAAAAAGGAATGTGAAGTTGCTGTCTGGAAAGCTGTGTTCTGCACTTGTCGTAAATGTGTTTGTTTCTGCGTTTCAAAAGCGTTTTTCAAAAAATTTGAAATTTTTTTATTTTTTTATTAACTTCAAATTAATATGTTTTTAGTGTTTTCAAATCATTTTGATATGCTGATGTTAAAAATAATTTTTAAAAAATAAAAAAACATCGTTGACATGTATTTTGTCACGAAAAGTTATTTGAAAAGCAATAACAACCATACTTCCAAACAGGCAAAGCTAAACAGGCAAAGCTTGCAGAACAATTAACTGCTTAACTAATTGCATTGCATGGTGCGTCTTTTTTTTTTGGTGTGTTCATTTGGAAACAATTCTGTTGAAATCTTTTGTGGCATTGCAGTTAAGGATCTCTTCATTGAAGTCCAAGCGTTTTGCATTGAGTTTTCACGGATTAGAGAAGCAGCTATTTTATTTAGACTCCTTAAGACCTTGGAATGAATGGTCCGTTTGTATTCCTTGCGCTACGCATTTCTTTTGCTTTAGTTTGCAGTTAGAATTTTCATCTTCCCTTTGTAGATAATGAATCCATTCTTCCTTTATGTTCTAGTTAGTGCACCTAACTTTTCTTAATGACTTGGTTAACTGTGTGGCTTCTGATTTACAAGGAATGGATTGAGATTTTGTTTGGATAAACTTCCACATATCAACAGAAAGCACAAAGAGGAGAAAGAGGAAAGATTTGGAGAAATAAGGAATGGGAAGGAAGGCATTTTATGTAATTTCCCTTGTTGTGTGCCAATTTTTCAGAGTTTTGGAAGATTTGGCGGTTCCAGGGAAGGAATTTTGAAGCCCTATGGTTCATTTTCCTTGAACTATAAGAGAATAAATGACATGGTTCTTTCCCCCTTTCTTTACTGATCGTACCACGACCTGGAAACTTGAATGAAATCGAGCTTTCCTACATCACTGTGGCTGGTGGCACTGTAACGAAGGAGGTGGACCTGGATTCCTCCGGCTTCGGTTGGATAGAATCAAGTCAAGTGATTTGTCTGTAGTAAAGCAGCGATCAGGCCTGCTGAATTTTTTTTAAAAAATATTTTTTATATAGTTTTAGATTTTTAAAAAATAAAATAAAAATTATTATAATATATTTTAAACCACAATCATAATCTTAAATCAAAACAGAGTCAGGTTGCCAAAGCCATGTCTATGGCACATCCAGAAATAAAATCTTCTTGAGATGTTATCAAATATTTTCCAAACTCTACATGCACGAGGTGTTGTAATATGTATTTTCTTCATTAGAAAGCGAAGGTGCTATAGAAATTCATATTATTGGGGAAGCTCCTTCTTTTTTTTTTTTGTTCAATTTGTTGTTTTAAAAAACTCTTATTTTTTTAAAAATTTAACCCTTTAATATTTTATTTATTTTAAATCATAATTCCATCCTTTAATATCTTATTGAGTTTAAATTAGTCATTATAATTTTTTTAAAAAAGATTATTATAGTTGTAAATAAATATTTATTTATTTATTTGGTGTTTAATTTTAACAAGTGTTTTTTTCTTGTTATTTAATAAAAAATAATTAATTTTTTTTTTTTAACCAAGTGGAGTATAAGGTCTGCCCTGGTGGATTTCATGATTTAAAGGTCGTTGGAATTGCGACTTAAGCCATAAAATTTATATCAATATAATATATTATTGTTTTGATATCTTCTTTTTAAATGTTAATTTTAAAAAACTCAAATCATATTTTTATTATTTTTTTAGGTTGTTTTCAAACTAATCAAGTTAACTTAATTATGTAAAGTCAATTTTGTTACTGATTCATTTTAAACCCAAGCTAGTAAGGAGTCAAATTAAGAGTTTTAAAGTTCACTTATTAGGTTAGATTTAATAATATTGTTAAATAATTTTTCTTTTTAAATTTTATTTTCCATATTTTCCTTCTAGTTGAATTATTTTTTGTTTTTATAAGTAATTTTATTTTTTTAATATTTAGTCGATTTTCAATTGGTATTTATATATTCTTTTTAATTTTCTTTCTATAAATCACCACAATCTCATAGAAATATTTTAATATTTGACTAATGTTTAATTTTATAAATGTCATTTTTATTATAAAATAAATTTTTTAAAAAACAAACTTGTTAAAAAAACTTGTAGAGTCTATGACCTGAGTTGCAAATTTAGTAAGTTAAGTTGAGAAATTTATATCAATCTAATATATTATTATTTAATATTAAAAAAATATATGTCAATATAATTTTTTTTTAAATAAAAACCATGTTTTTTATTAGTATTTCAAGTTAGTCTTTGATTGATCTATTAAATTGACCAGATGTTATTAATATAATATTTACATAGCGAACTCGCTAATTGAAGCTGAATGATAACACAAAAAATTTTAAAATTTATTTAGGTTTTTAAATTTTCTGATCCAGCGTAAATTATAACTTGAAATGTTCTACAAATTTGCAAATTCTTCTATTCAAATCTGTAATATTAGGTTGAATTATTTACTTTTTATGATATCAAATTCAGTTTAATCTAAAAAAAATTGTAAGTTGTACTAATTTGATGTTATTTTTTTTTTTTGTGAGTAGATAGATGTTGATAATCTACCCGTGATCTAACAAACATAAATTTATTGTTATTAAACTCGGTAACTCAGCTTAGCTACAGGACACAATCTAATATGATTGGTGTAAAAAGAATTAACTTTTAATTCACCCGGTTAACCCAATAATTCACTAATTACATGGTTAGAACCCAATCAATTTTTTCTTGAAAATAACACTGTTTTGACATGACATTTAGTCCAAATCAAAATTAATAATAATAATAATAATTATTATTATATAGAAGGTTTTATCAAACATAAATTCGTTAATGAATATTAAAAGTAATTAACATGACAGGAAAAACTAATTAAGAAAGAAAAATAAATAATTTTTTTCGGGAGGCGGGAAGGCACAATTGGCTCCCCGCCATTTCTATTGGCAACCCAGAATAAATAATTAAACCGAAAGCCACCAAACTGAAGAAGTCTAAAAGAAAAAAAAATCTTCACTAGTGTCTGTAGAAGAGGGCGGGCGAGCGAGCGAGAGAGAGAGAGAGAGAGAGAGAGAGAGATGGTTAAGTTCCCTGAGAGAGAGAGAGAGAGAGAGAGAGAGAGATGGTTAAGTTCCCTGAAGAAAATGAAGATGGACCCAGCAATCCATCTCGTAAGAGACAAAGGGTTTCTTCAACTTCCGGTGGTTTTTCTGCTCCTACTCCAAACCAAGAGACCCAACAGCATCTAGAGAATGAAAATCGAGAGGCAACCCATCAGCACGAAGCAAATGAAAATGAAGAGACCCAACACCATGAATCAAATGAAGGGACCCAACAACACGAAGCAAATGAAAATGAAGAGACCCAACAGCATGAATCAAATGAAGAAAATGAAGGGACCCAACAACATCAAGCAAATGAAAATGAAGAAGCCCAACAGCATCAAGAAAATGAAAATCAAGAATCTTCTGAAGAAGAGGACGAGTATCTTAGTGATGGTGGGGCAGAAGCTGAACAAGAGGATGACGTGCTCGATAAATTAAGCAGTTTTCTTGGCGATGGTGCCATGTCAATGACCCTCATGGACCTAGATATTCTTGATTGCACAATCTGCTTATATCCCTTGACTATCCCTGTCTTTCAGGTTAGATATTTTTCATTTTTACTTTCTTGATGTTGTTGTTTTTTGGTTTGTTTATGTTTTCTGTGTTTTTTTCGGTGCTGGTGTTTATTGTTTTCATTATTGTTTTATTTTTTTATGGGCTTGATTGGATAGGATCAGTTAATGTGAAGTGCTTGATATTTTCAACAAGGTTTTTTACAAACACATGCTTAGAGGCTATTCTGTTATCTTACTATAGCTGCCATTTCTTCATGGTGCCGCGACAGTTTTCTATATAGTGTTGGGGGTTGTGGAAGGATGTAGCTCCAAGGTATGAATTCTTGGTTGATATTGTAGTTTAGAGAAAAATGTCATGTTTTCTGGCTGCTGGTTATGTGGGAGACGTGCGGTGGATTCAGTAGAAATTCAAGCTTGCAAGCTCTCATCGTGTATATCAATAAACGATATCGGCTATGATTTTTTTTCTTGTAGTTCCATATCGAGCAAGACTCGAAACAATGGTATAAGACTCGTTGGTTTAGTGCTATTGCAGGACTAGGAAGGATGAACTAGGATTGTGGTGCAATATTCTTCAAATAAAGCTGGAGATAGGTTCTCTTGGAAGGATATGTTTAACGTTGTGTTGCCTAAGGAATAATTGATATGCCTTAAAAATGTGACATGTTTGTAGTTTAGTTGAGATATGGCTAAGAAATGTAAAAATACAATTAGAATGTGGTGGAAGAATAGATTCGATATATATAAATATTGTGCAAATTGAGGTTTGTTTAGCAAGGTTTGCTTAGAGTCGTGTCTTTGTATTTGTTGTTTGGAGTCCAAAATCCCATGTTGTGCCATACTCTGCTGCCCCAAAAGCTTTTAATTCTTGACTTAGCTTACAATTAAATCAGTAATTTGAGTAGATGAAACCAATGCATGATTTGCGTTATTGGCTATAGCAAGTGGTTTTGACATCAACTTATTGAAAGGTTATGTTAGTGTATATTCCAACTTATGAGTAGGCATTGTTATGCATCTGCATGTTGTGTTATTTGTTATGCATCTAGTAAACCTTGTCAATAAGTAGCATCAGTTGCTTCTCATTTTCTTGGTAAATATTCCCTGTTCTTGGTTTGCTTGTCCTTTTTGCTTATTGTCTTTTTCTTACCACGTGTTTCCTAAGTTAATGGCAAATTAGGTTCTTTATGGTACTCTGGATTTCGGTTTTCAATCTTTTCATTTACATGATTCATTATCATATCTAGCTAATCTCATAGTTTCTTTTTTTTTCTCTCTGTTTTGGGTGCATATGGGGGTATTCAGTGTGAGAATGGGCACACAGCTTGCTCTTCCTGCTGCAGTAAACTTGCACATAAATGTCCTGCCTGCTCGTTTCCTATTGGCGATAATCGCTGTCGGGCTATCGAGAAGGTTCTTGAATCAGTAAGGATACCATGTGAAAATATGCGGTATGGGTGTGGAGAGACATTTATTTACAGCAAGAAGTACAACCATGATAAGAGTTGCATCTATGCACCATGCTCTTGCCCAATACAAGGTTGCAACTTCATCAGCTCTTCTAAGAAGTTAGACCCACATTTGCGTTGCAGGCATGTAGGTGACGTGATACGCTTTTACTATGGTGGGGCATTCCCTCTTCCCTTATCTGTTGGTCAAAGTTCTGTGGTTCTCCAAGAAACTGACAATGGTGCTATATTTATTCTTCATCATCATGAAGAAACCTTTGGGAATATTGTCACAATTAGTTGCTTAGGGCCGCCCACATCTGCAGGAGAATACTTCTACGAACTTTCAACAAATGAATACTTCTATGATCTTTCAAAAAAATCTCAGGGTAAGAGTTTCAAATTTCAGTCTTATATGCAGAGTATTCAGAGCAGGGTCGATCACCCTCTTTCAGCGGGGTTCGTTCTACCTCCAGGTCAGTTTTTTGGTACATCTAAGATGATATACCTTGATCTCATCATATGGCGTAAGGGTGACTGCCCTTTAAACATCCAAAGCAGTACAAATGCTTAGAGAGACAGATGAAAGTTGTATGGCGATGCCTATTTTGTGGTGCCTCTTGAAAGCTTTTCTTTCTTTCTTTCCTGTCTTCTTTCGCGGTTGATATTTGCAAATTGCTTTCTGCTATAAGCTTCGGCCGAATTTCCATGGCTGTAAAAGTTCGGTGGGCTGCATACAGTCATCTAATTACACTTAAAGTCAAGAAACTGATGCTGTATGCTGTATGCTTCCTTGCGTTCCAGGCCTTAACTCACTTATAAACCGTGATTAACCTCTATGGATTTAGACATGCAAATTGGATTCACATGGTTTAGTAGTCACACAAATAGCAATGTCAATTAATTTTTAAATTAAATCTTGTAAATGAAATGACTCATAATTCATCAACAAATTAGTCATGAACATCATTTACAGACTACTTAACACTAGGGATGACACCAGTGCCTCAAGTTGAAGAATGGAAAGGACCAGAGATATAGGGAACTAAAAAGACCACCACACGTGATGAACTTTTTTGAAAATAACACATTTTCAAAAGATTAATGGAAAATAACACAGTTTTAAAGAGTTTTAGGAAAATAATATAACTTGTAAAGAATTATTGAGAATTGTAGTTGTTGAAAAATCATTATTCATAATAATAATTTAAATAAAAAATTATGATTCAAAATCATAATTTTAATTTCAAATAGCGATTCTTTAATAATAATAATCACAATTTTGCGTTTACAATGCATGTATAAACAACCTTTTTCTCCATATATATATATATATTAAAAAAAAACTGATTCCTTATATCAGTATGGACTGCTTTAAATATTCCTTATTAATTCAAAGAAATATATATGTTATTGTTTGGGGAATGTGAACATCGTTGTAAAGATCGGATCAAATGGCCGAATCTGAAGACACCATCTCTATGCTTTGAAAAACTCAAGTACGATGCACTTTAATTATCAAGTGCATCTGAGGCACTCTCCCCAGCTACTCGTAATAATAATAAATATTCAGCTTAACTACTTGAATTTTAAATTTATTATTTTAATAATTATTTGTTTGATTTCTTTTATAATTATTAAATATTTATATAATTATTAATTTTAGAATTTATAAAATTAATGAGATAACATGTAATCTAGATAAAATATTCATATTAATAATAATAATAAAAAAAAAAGACAGAAGAAAAAAAAACAAGATTCTTAATATAGCTGCCAGCCCAGAAAAGATACAGGCATTATTTGTTATGGTAAAAAAAAAAAAACAAAAAAGCTTGATAATTCGTCAACATTGAAATCCAAAAACGCATATCTTTCATCAGCTGATGTTACGCTTTAGCAGGATAAAATGGTCGACGTGTTGATGCGTCGCCCCATTGAAGACGGAGTCATAATTCTCAGCTAACTTCTTGGCAAAATATTCGAATATTTTGTCAACATCATCCCTTCCAAAGTGTTCTTCCAATAGTGCCTGATAAATAGCTCTAAATTGCAAAATAACAAACTGGACATCTAATTTCCTTTTCATCATGGGATGATTCAGCATGTTCATTCTCTCAATACAGAAATGTCCGTTGTTCTTTATAATCTCCTCCAACTCCTTAGCAGAAGAGTAGTACAGAGGCAAATTAAAGGAATCCACCTTTTCTTCACTAATCACTCCCTGCAAGAAATATTAGTATAGTTCAATGAAATTAATAATTGAAAAAAATAAAAACAAGAGCGTATACCATACAGTTTTGCTTCTCCGTTTCTTACTATTCTTTTATCGAAAGGAGCAGTTAAATAGAAAAATAACACATAGATTATCTTTCTTGAAAAGTTGAAGACAGATCCTTCACATAATAACTACGAGATTTGTAAGGAATTGCCTCCGCTGTCTGACCTCAAGAGTTGGCGTACTTTACTAACACAACACCAACTCCTTGCAATTGCGCCAAATACTCAACGCTTTTTTGTTGAAATTCTTCTAATCAATACAGGAGAGATTTATGTGCTTACCAATTTTGCCATGTCGATGAGGCAAGACCCGAAAAGCTCATTGCATATTCCAGCTAGAGTTTGAGACATAAGGATTCCGTCAGGAAGGCCGAGAATTATGATCACCATCAATCCTCCACCAATAATTTCTTGAGATCTAGCATTCAGAAAGTTATCCATATCCGTTTTGAACTGACCTGAATACGCTTTTGCTACTTCTTTTGCAGTTCCACTGCACTGTATGCTACCCTTATTCCATGCTGGAGATTTGGTGTCCACAACTTCCTCTGGAACCTTAGAGAGCCAGTGCAAGGAATAGGAAGAGCATGCAAGATGGAGCGTTGACTTCGGGAATAGACGACCATAAAAAGTACCAGGCACTCCAGCAGCGAAGTATTTTTGATATGATGGAAGGGTTTTGAAGAGAGTGTTGAAATCATTGGCCGTGACATCGTTGAAGAAAACTTTGGAACTCTAAGGGCGGGGAGTTTTGGAACTGGGCTTGGTATTTCTGCTCCACAGCTTCCATGATTTTCTCCATTGCCAAGAATGTATTCGGCCCAGCAGAACATCCAAAATCTGCGATTCGAAAAGTGCAGATATTTGAAGAATCAGAACAAGGGCTTTTAAAGTCAAGCTTATCTTTGATGTCTTCATTTATCAATTCATTCACGACGTCCAACAGTCCCCTCTGCAGTTGGCAATAAGTAAATATGCTTTTGTAATTGAAGATCAGTGCGTGTTAATTCAAACCAGTCTGTAGAAGATAATGAGAGAATGAGTGTATACCTGATAGGAAGAATTTTGGGCATAGCTACGAGGTCCATCTCCACCAACCATAGCCCATGATTTTGGCAGTGTTTTGGTCTCGCCATTTTCCATCTCTCTATTTCTCAACTTGATGCAGGTCTACTTCACATTCAAGAGAAGGGTAGATTTCTCTATATCAGTAATTCGCCTCTTACTTCTTCAATCGCATAACTACAATAAAATTATATTATGTGTGGGCATAAATTAACAAATGCAAGTAACATTTGATGACTTAGTATTTTTTTTTAATATAATATATGTTTGAATTCAAGAACTTTTGAAAGGAATATCAATATTAATGTTAGGTGAGTTGTAATTTATTGACTGATTACTTAATTTTTAAATCTTGTTGTGCTTTTTATAGATTAGTTGTAATCCACAGCGAGTTTTTTCTGGCAAGTAGAAGGGATTGACGCAGGTTGCGTAACAAAAATCCTAGCTTAAGAAGTTTGGACATGTCAAATGACTTTTCTAACAAAAACTACTTTTGATTCAATCATCGGATTACGCTGTAATTTTCTCTACTTACAAGAGCTGTGACTTTATGCTTGAGAATCCTAGTTTTTTTCTTTAATAATGTGGGGCTATGAAATTTTAAGGATCGAAGAACTCTATATCCACGGTATATACACAGTGTCATTGATGAATATTTTCCAAAGTTGAAGAATATACATACCTGATTAGAGAGATGGAAAGCGTTAGGGCCTGAGGGGGGTGGTGTCAAACAAAAAGTGAAACTCAAGAGTTTCATTACACACACACACACACACACACACACAAATAATATGCCAGCTTCGTTAGTTAAAAATAAAATAAAATCATATATTTGATCTGATGCTGCAGAACTTTTCCTCTCTGTGTTCACCAGTGCTTTTGTAATCGATGTATCATAAATAATCATCTCATAATGTTGACTTTTTCAACCAAAAAAGACAATAATTCCCAAAAATATTTTAAAAGCTAAACGAATCCTTTCTGTATCCTTTCTGAATATATTTTTGGTGGGTGCCGTGGACGACGACTGGGGAATGGTGCTCGGTGTCTCGGAATTTGAATTTGGTTTCAGCTCCCATCTCTGCCATGCTGCATCCCGGTGTGGCAGTATTGGTGCAGAATCCTCGCTTGCTGTTTTGTTTTTTTATTTTTTTATTTTGTCGTCTTGAGAAATTGTCAACGATGCTGTAGAACTTTGCGTTTAACTGTACAGAAGCATCATAGTATTCGTAATAAAGAGTTGTTTTATTCCCTTCTGGGAATTTTATCCCTGTTAACGAATATTCTTGATATATCAGGGGAAAGAAAATAATAATAATAAAGCATTTCCACCCTTTCTGGGAGCCTGTGAAGGGTATTCTATGGAAACTGGGTAGATCGTTGTAAGGATCGGATCCAATGGCCGAATCTCAATGCACGATTTCTCTGCTTTAAGAGATTCAAGTATGGCACTATGGGCACCCGACCACTCGCAAGAACAAGAACAGACAGATAGAAGAAAAAAGAAAAAAGAAAAGAAAATCGTAGCAAGAGCATAAAAAGATACGAACATTATTTGGTATGGTAATAAGAACACAAAACATTGAAATCCAATACCGCATATCTTTCATCAATTAATGTTACGCTTCAGCAG
>NW_011499856.1:2325490-2469098 GCF_000495115.2 Populus euphratica
AGCAGGATAAAATGCTCGAAGTGTTTATGCTTTGCAGCATTAAAGACAGAGTCAAGCTTCTTGGCAAGATATTCGAATATTTTTTCACCATCATCCCTTCCAAAGTCTGCTTCCAATAGTCCCTGAAAAATAGCTCTAAATTGCGAAATATGAAATTCGACCTTCAATTTCATCGTGGGGTGATTAAGCGTGTTCAATCTCTCAATACAGAAATGTCCATTGTTCTTTATAATCTCTTCAAACTCCTTAGCTGAAGAAAGGTATATAGGCAAATTAAAGGTATCCACCTTTCCTTCACTAATCACTCCCTACAAGAAAGATTATATAGTTCAATGAAATTAATATTTGAAAAAAAAAAAAACTCAAATTTATGCTGTACCGTTTTGTTTCTCCGTCTCTTACTATTGCTGGGAGGATGAATTGGATCCCATTCTTGTAAATTGGAAGTATCGAAAAACAGGTAAATAAAGAAATAACTATACGATGACATCTAATATTTGCTAGATTTATTTGTTATTATAGAATGAACTATGAAGATGGTGTTTAAACTGATCGTACTAGTATTAAGGAAATGATGTGCTAGATTTAATTGTTTATTATTATAGAAGGAACTATGAAGATGGCGTCATAGATTTACAACCGAGTTGTTTGTTGAATTATAAAGGTCAATCAATTTACATGTTTTACATTGATAAAGTGGTTTAAATTTTTTCAAACCCGTGATCATTGTCATCACATCAAAAGTATTATACATGAAAAAAACACAAAACCCAACCTCCAAGAAATGAAATGCTTAAGTTCAAAACAAAAAATATAAATTAAAAAAATGAAAGTGAAAATTCTAATAAAAAATAAATTTGAGGGCAACAAAATTTTTTAAATTGAGGGTTAAATTGATAAGAATAATAACATTGATAAAATGATAAGAAAAAATAAAAAAAATAAAAACTAAATTAAAAAATACTATAAACTTGGATTAAAAAGATGAAGTTGAAAATAATAAAACTTTTATACAAAGAATTAAAAGAATAAGGATAAAATTAAAACATGACAAATTGGGATCAAATGGCTAAATTAAAAAGAACAAAATTTTAACAAAAAAGCTAAGGAAAAAAAAAAGAGAACCAAAGCTAAAAAATAAAAAACAAAGAGAACCAACTTGCAATTTAAGGGGAGGAGAGAGAGAAAAAGATACATTTTGTTGACACACGTCATTTCAAGAGGAAAAGGATATAGTAATAATACAATTGTGACAACTAGGAGGAGCGGCATGTGCTGCGCTCGAAGTATATGAACTCCTTTTATACGATGATGGGTGCACGTGCTAGAAGGCTTTTAAATTTTATTATTATTGAATTTTTCTGAAAAAACTAATAATGTCCTTAACAAAACAACAAATGACAAAAGAATAAATATGAAAAGACTAAAAAGGACCGTAACTGAAGGGTTTTTTTCTTATAGGACATTTAAGTAAGTTTATTGTGTATTTATAATTCAAAAGATCAATAAAATAATAAATAAATAAAAAAGAAAAAAACAACATAAAAAGACAAGGACAACCTTGCTAAATGCTTTTTATCATAGTTTTTAGGTTCAGTTTGGTTGTTTGTCTGGTTAAAAATTTAGATTTCAGGTTTTGTGTTAATTTTTTTAAATTAAAATAATATTATTTTAATAAAAAAATAAAAATTAATGGGTTATAACTAAATTTTTGATTTTGTCTTGTCAGATCATCAATTTTTTTTTATTTTATTTTTTTTCAATCCGACCTGGTTTTTCTCGGATCAGCTTACCAAGTTTTAAAAATATGCTTCTTTATACTCAGAGGATATTAAAATTATTTTACTGTGCACTCAAAAGTAAAAGAAACAAAACATATGATCTTAGATTCAAAGAGAATTTTAGTTTTTTACTGTTCATTAAAAAAATAAAAAGACCGATATCTCTTGAAAAGTTAAAGACAAACCATTTATATGCTTACCAATTTCGCCATGTCGATGAGGCAAGATCCAAAGAAGTCATTTAATATTCCACCTACAGTTTGAGACATAAGGATTCCGTCAGGAAGACCAAGAATTATGATCACCATCAATCCTCCACCAATAATTTCTTGAACTCTAGCATTCAGAAAGTTATTCATATCCGTTTTGAACTGAGCTGAATACGCCTTCGCTGCTTCTTTTGCAGTTCCACTGCACTGTATGCTACCCTTATTCCATGCTGGAGATTTGGTGTCCACAGAGCCAGTGCAAGGAATAGGAAGAGTATGCAAGATGGAGCGTTGACTTCGGGAATAGACGACCATAAAAAGTACCAGGCACTCCAGCAGCGAAGTATTTTTGATATGATGAAGGGTTTTGAAGAGAGTGTTGAAATCAATGGCCGTGACATCGTTGAAGAAAACTTGGAACTCTAAAGGCGGGGAGTTTTGGAACTGGGCTTGGTATTTCTGCTCCACAGCTTCCATGATTTTCTCCATTGCCAAGAATGTATTCGGCCCAGCAGAACATCCAAAATCTGCGATTCGAAATGTACAAACATTTGAAGAATCAGAACAAGGGCTTTTAAAGTCGAACGTCTCTTTGATGCCTTCATTCATCAATTCATTCCCGATAACCAGCACTCCCCTCTGTGGCAACAAGTTAATTAATTCTATTATAGGCTTAGTGTTCTATTCAAATTAGTCTGTAGAAGACATTAAGAGAAAGAATGTATACCTGATAGGAAGAATTTTGGGCATAGCTACGAGGTCCATCTCCACCAACCATAGCCCATGATTTTGGCAGTGTTTTGGTCTCGCCATTTTCCATCTCTCTATTTCTCAACTTGATGCAGGTTTGCTTCCTGTGGTGGCTCTGCTTCTGATTCAAGTGAGCCGTCGATTTATATATTTTAGCAATTCGCCTCTTACATCTTCCATAGCATAAGTACAATATAATGCGCGGGGCATTAAAAAATTCCTTTTATTATTGCAGTGATGCTACGTAAGGAGTAAGTGGCAAATTACTATAATATATATATATATATATATATATATATTGTATATAAGTTTTATATAAATAATTCATATTATTTATAAGGTTATTAAAGAGCAATACAGGTATGAACACTACTAGTTATTCAAGTAGTGAATTTGAATACCCTAAATTGTTAGGTATTGACCATTATTAGATACATGAGAAACAAGCATCCTCTCTAGATGCAGGTTTGTCAAGTGCAAGGCTGCCTTTGTCCCTTTTTCATAGGATGCATATACTAGGAAGTATATTGTTTTGTGGAAGCTCAACCACAACTTGTAAGTTCTTTGGTTTTCTTGCATGATAAAAAAATAAACAATAGTAGATAATTTTTCACCAATTAATTTTAATGAATAAATAGAACTTCAGGCTTATAAAATGTGGAGGCTATCAAACAATAACAACAACAATAAAATTATTGATGGAATTGCCTTTATTTTACTGGAGTTAGGTTTTCAAAATCCTATAGCTGATACTTGATTTGAAAAGTTCAATGTTAGTATATATATAAATATTTTATTATTATTTTAATTTGGTCTGTCTTTTAATTTAATGAATTAAATATTTTTTGAAATTGACATGTAAGAAAAAAATTTAATAGGAGGAGGATGACAACATTTTTTCAAAAGGGTGTGGGAGAATCACAACTCCATGTAAGATTGAATTTAAAATGTAAATGTTTTATTTTTTAAGAAAATATTCATTTTTTTATTATCTTAACCAATAATTTATTTATACATGTCAGGTTGCGTAATTTCTAGTACAAACTGTCACAAAAATCAAAGAAATATACAAAGAAAAGAAGTTTTTTAGGCTAGGAAGACATGGTCCTGTGGAGAAATTTTAGACTTGCACACATCTTAAAGGTTACCTGGAAAGCTTATATTCAGCACGTGATGTTTGAGCATTTCGTGTGTTTGTCGGGATCCAATACAAAAAATCAAAACAAGGAGATTATGGTTCAAATATCACTAGTAGATCTATTCTATTTATTTCACATGCAAATTAGATAAAAATATTCTATTTTATTATATATTTTTTTAAATTGTTGTTTTATATAAAAATATTTAACTAATATTAGTTTTCTTTTACATCTACAGTACTTGAACGCAATCCAATACCAATGATTTATTTTTTTGGTTGAAGCTAACATGTAAAATAAGAACACTAGCTCTTTAACATATCATCTCAATCCCTTCCCTATTCCTAAAGAGTGTTGTCTTGAATGATCCTTCCATGAAAACGAGGGGATGCTGGTGAAGCTAATTAAAAGGTGTTGCCAAATAAGAAAATCCTTACGTTTTAAATATTTTTCATGGACTGCAAACGGGTTTTAAAATATTAACGGAAAAGAAAATTATTAAAACCAAATAAAGTTTTTGTTATGATGAACCAAATGCAAATCTCCGATGGATGGAGTTTAGAAAATAGCTACTAGGGCATCTTTACCACCACTCATAGGATAAGATTCTGGCAAACTCTCCTTGCTAGCTATTTTGTTGGGGAATTTAAACTGGTAATATATTGATAATTATTTATTAGAAGCTGAGTACACTGATATAATATTTAACATGGTTTGATAAACTATCTACATCCATGAAAAAAATAATATTATTAAAGATAAATAAAGAATATAAAACAAATATATGGAGAAGGAGGATTATATGCACTTTAACTTAACTCCCAACTCATATACACTGCTGCATATGACAATAGAGCTGCTGTTATGGGAAGCAACTTTTTTTTTTTCTTCTTCTCTTCATTTCACTCTCTATACTCTTATATTTTGTTCTCTAAAATTATATCTTTTTTATTAATATTAAAGATAACTTCTCCAACATATTTATCAATACAAAAGGAACAAAAAAGTCATAAAATATAGAATCAATTATGCTATAATTTATGCTCCCACCTATACAAGTTGAAGTGAAATAGTTGCTACAATAATAGCAATTTCCTAAGACACTTCTCTTTTTCCCTTCTATCTGGTAGGTGAAGCTGCACTTAAGCTCGATATAGACAGAGAAACAAGCAATCTTTAACTAATTATTGAAATAGATTGATAATCCTGTCTTATTCATAGTTTGACAATTAATTATTAAAATATAATTGATAAATATTTAAAATAGAAATTAATTTTAGACAATCACATGAAAACTTCCATGACAAATTATTCAATTAACTAATAAAATATAATTGTAAACTATCATGCTAAGCTCCGGCAACGAAAGACAACTTGAGGGACGAAAAGCTTGTAATTTTCAATCGAATCTTGGGCCGGAGAATTTGGGTGGTATAAGGCTAAGGGAATCAATATAACGTAGTTGGACTTCTGAGTTCTAATGTGTTTTTTTCCTTCCCGTTTTATAGTGTAGCTGTAGTGCCTTTGCGTTAGTTGTTGCACCGATATTCTTGTCTATTAATTCGGTGAAATAAATCATTTCATTTTATTTTCATGAATAAATATTTATTTTGTTTGTTTTAAGGAATAGTTAATTCTTTATTAATTATAATTATATTAATTGTTACTTGAATAGGAGAATGGTTGTAGAAAATCTAATTTTGTAGAGAAAGAAAATAAAACATCTTTATTGATGGCTTCATATGAATGAGAAAAATCAACCTTCTCCAATTTAGATGAATTGTATCAATATTTTATGAAGTTTGGTGAGGAGTCTAAAGTTTATATTATAGAGAAAAAAATAGTAGCAAGCCAAAAAAAAAAACATTGTTCATACCATCTCTGATGTTTTTTTATTTTAGAATTAAAATCAAATTTACTTAGCATTAATCAACTTCAAGAAAAGAAGTATGAAGTTTCTTTCAAAAACATAGTAGGTAGAATTGAAAATGAAAAATTAAGTTTAATTGCTACAATTAACATGTCAGGGAATCAATTGTTTCCTCTATAACTTCAAAAGATTACTCATTCAAGTTTTTTTTTTATGTGATTAAAGGAGAAAGCATGATTATGACATTTTCTCCACGTACATCTTAATTTTGACAAATTGAAAATTCTATATAAAAAAATAAAATACGGTTACAAGTCTTCCTTGAATTACAACTCCTTATATTTGTGAAAAATGAGTTGTCAAACAACACCAAAATTAATTTCCATGAGAAAAATCATGGACTTATGGCCAATAACTCCACTTTCTAGTAGAGATAAAAGATATATAATCAACTTTATTAATAATTATAGTAAGAAAATTTAGGTTTATTTTTTGCAAGAAAAATCTAAAGTTTTGGAAGCCTATTAAAGGTTTAAAACACTTCTTGAGCATGAAGCTACCAAACCAATAACAGTTCTTCGAATAGATCATGGTGAAAAGCATAACTTATATGAACTTAAAACTTTTTATGTGTCTCGTGGAATCAAGAGGCTTGATGTGATAAATCTTTGCAAATGAATAAAATTATAACAAAAAGTAAAGATTTTGTGAAGAAATGAGTGTCGAAATATCAACGATTATTTATGCTATTTAGTGTTGAAATTTACCAAATTAATAACTAGAAATAAAATCAAAATTTTATGGAATTGACAATCTAATTGGAACCAGTTCAACAAAAGTAAATTAAAAGAAAAAAAGAATAAAACCTAACATTATAGAGATAATAATAAAAAAATTCTAGAGCTTTTGATTTCATCTAATTAATCTCGCACAATTTATTAATTTTTTATTATAAAATTTCAAATATTTGTGTTGATGATTAAAAAATCTTTTAATTATTCAATGTTTTCTCTCAAAGAACATTAAAAATATCCCCACCTAATAATTCAAAATATCTTTATATAAATTTAATTATTTAAACATTCATTAAATTCTTTAACTTTTCAATCTAAAACCACATTAATCATGATAAAATATCTCTATCTTTCATTCAATTAATTTTGTTTAGTCTTGAAAGCTTCTAATCATAAACTACCTCTTTGTCTCATTATGATTTATTATATCAAACAATAATTGACTAGAAAATTATAAGCACTAAAAACAAGGATAAACATGAAACAATCAAAAATAAAATAACTTGAAATTTAAATTGTATAATTCAAACTAAACTACATCAAGTCCCTAGAAAAATAAAATTTAGTTTATAATGATTCTAAAATAAACCATATTTTTATTGGAATACATTAAAGGAGAATTAAGAAGAACAATAAAAACTCTTTTGCTTGCAATCGAGTTAAAAATAAAAAAAATTTATTTTTAAATTTTTTCAAGTTAATTCAAGTCAACTCGTGTAATTCAAGATCTAATTTTTTAGCTATATCAACCCCTAGATTAGATTTGATAATTATGGTTTAGAATTGACAAAGATCAATGATAGATCATCTTAAAGTTTTTAGGTGTATTGTGATTGCCCCCATATACAAAATTGAAGCTTGATGATAATGGATAATTTTTTTTTTGATATTAATAATTATTTAAAAACTTATAAACTATATAATTTTAACATCACTAAATCTATTATTTGTCGTGATGTTATCTTTGGTGAAGCTAAAAATTCCTATTTACTATAAACATTATATTTGTGTTTAGTTCAAAATAAAAATTCTTAATAATGTATCTCCCTTGATGGAACATTATTTTATCGTCACCTCTAAACATTTATCTATTACGTAATTACTAAAAAGCCACTCCCATTTCTACTTCCATACATTTAGATAACTTTTCCAATTTTCTCTTTCATTATGAATAAAACTTATTTTAAGCAATTTATTGTTCCATGTTATGACAATCCAAGCATCTTTAAAAATTAGTTCTTGTGTGCAATCACTTTGGTTAAGGATGCTCTGTTTTAAACTCATTTAATGCTTAACAAATAAACTACCCGAACAAGGCTAGTTAGGGCACCGGCACGGCCACCGGCAGATCATTCATAGAATTGAGAAACTAGCAAGAGACCTGGTAATGATCGGAGGTCACTAAGGGATACAGACATTATTTCTTAAGGTAATGGAAACACAAATTATTTCTTAAAGCTTGATAATTCGTCAACATTGAAATCCAAAACGCATATCTTTCATCAGTTGATGTTACGCTTCAGCAGGATAAAATGGTCGACGTGTTGATGCGTCGCCCCATTGAAGACGGAGTCATAATTGTCTGCAAACTTCTTGGCAAAATATTCGAATATTTTGTCAACATCATCCCTTCCAAAGTGTTCTTCCAATAGTGCCTGAAAAACAGCTCTAAATTGCGAAATAGCAAATCGGACATCAATCTTCATTTTCATCATGGGGTGATTAAGCGTGTTCATTCTCTCAATACAGAAATGTCCGTTGTTCTTTATAATCTCTTCCAACTCCTTAGCAGAAGAGTAGTACGCAGGCAAATTAAAGGAATCCACCTTTTCTTCACTAATCACTCCCTGCAGCAAAAGTTATATAGTTCAATGAAATTAATATTTGAAAGAAAAAAAAAAGGAAATGTATACCATACCTTTTTGTTTACACAAATTTCACAAGTCTCTGTCTTGAAAATTTAAACACTGTCCATTTATATTATAATATAACTAAAGGCGAGGCATTATATATATATATAAAGTTAAAAGTGAGGAAGTTTTTGCTATAGCATTACATAGTAGTTTTTTTTTTCACCCTCAAACTTATTTTGTTTTAATTGCATACTTTTTATAACCGATTTAATGAGTTATAGTTTGAATTTATATATATAAAAAAAAAGTTAAAAGAGAGAGTGCTAAACTTTAAAACATGGCAAAACCGAGTTGCAATTCTCTTTTGCGGGCAAAGAGTTTTTTTTTAGTGCACTCATTTATCTTTTTATTCCTTTACCGTCCCTGTAGATTTTAAAATTTTAGTTTTAGTCCATAATAACTACGAGATTTGTAAGGAATTGCCTCCTCTATCTGACCTCATGAGTTGGCATGGTTTACTACTAACATAACACCAACCCCTTTCAATTGCTTCAAATACAAGAGAGATTTATATGCTTACCAATTTCGCCATGTCGATGAGGCAAGACCCGAAAAGCTCATTGCATATTCCAGCTCCAGTCTGAGCCATCAGGATCCCATCAGGAAGACCACCAATTATGATCACCATCAATCCTCCACCGATAATTTCTTGAGCTCTAGCATTCAGAAAGTTATCCATATCATTTTTGAACTGGGCTGAATACGCTTTCACTACTTCTTTTGCAGTTCCACTGCACTGTATGCTACCCTTATTCCATGCCGGAGATTTGACGTCCACAACTTCCTCTGGAACCTTAGAGAGCCAGTGCAAGGAATAGGAAGAGTATGCAAGATGGAGCGTTGACTTCGGGAATAAACGACCATAAAAAGTTCCAGGCACTCCAGCTGCAAAGTATTTTCGATATGATGGAAGGGTTCTGAAGAGAGTGTTGAAATCATTGGCCGTGACGTCGTTGAAGAAAACTTGGAACTCCAGGGGTGGGGAGTTTCGGAATTGACAGGCTTGGTATTTCTGCTCCACAGCTTCTATGATTCTTTCCACTGCGAAGAATGTATTCGGTCCAACAGAACATCCAAAATCTGCGATTCGAAAAGTGCAGATGTTTGAAGAATCAGAACAAGGGCTTTTAAAGTCAAGCTTCTCCCTGATGCCTTCATTCATCAATTCATTCGCGGCGTCCAACAGTCCCCTCTGCGGAAATAAATAAATATGCGTTTGTTAACTGTACTCGACATAATAATGTTCTATTCAAATTAGTCTTAAGAGAAAGAATGTATACCTGATAGGAAGAATTTTGGGCATAGCTACGAGGTCCATCTCCACCAACCATAGCCCATGATTTTGGCAGTGTTTTGGTCTCGCCATTTTCCATCTTTCTATTTCTCAACTTGATGCAGGTTTCCTTCCTATGGTGGCGCTCTACTTCACATTGAAGAGAAGGGTAGAGTATATATATATATATTAGAAATTCGCCTCTTACATCTTCCATAGTATAACATTTGAATTACTATTACAAGTTTGAATTACTTTGTATTATTTTTTTTATATTAGATATGAGTTTGAATTCAAGAATTTCTTAAAGGAATATAAATATTAATTACTGATTACTTAGTTTTTAAATTTTGGTATGATTTTTATAGATTTTTTCTGCTAGATAAATACACCCATTATGTAGTGCTTTCGAGTTGCCGAAATTGAGTTTGATAGCCTTGACTTGTTGATATTCTTTCTTAGAATGAAAAGCATTAGAGACTAGAGTTTGTCAAAGAAATATCATAACCTAAAACTTTATGTTATCAGGGGAAGCTTTTCCCGTGAAAGTTTTTTAAAATACTATATTAAAACATCATTTTAATTTGGAAATTTAAATTATTTAATAAATTCTTAAAATATAATTTATAGGTGCAAAACGTGAAACTCAAAAGTTCTATTTTATATAGATAGAGTATGCCACCTTCACTAATTATAAAAAAGAAAATTGTTTATTTAACTCGGTCTTTCTTGATTGTTCGAAGGTCGTTTTCTTCCTTCACGATCGTATATTCAACTCTTCCATTTATAATATTCTTTTCCAGGTTTTGATTAATTTGTAAGCATTCCCTACCAATACAGGCGTCGACGACGGCTTTTCTGTGATGTGATCTGTGATGTGATGTGATGCTGCACCCGGAAAAGCCTGTCCTCTCTATCTTCTATGCTTTTGGAATACATGTATTCTTTTTCAACCATACAGAACAATAATTGCCAAAGAAATCTCAAAGAGTAAATGAATATTTCATGGATTGTAACTAATTACTATATGTTATATCTAAATTAACCTATACTTTCGAGCAAGTCCATCCATAAATACTTTCTCATATGAAATTAAAATTCTAAGTTCAAGAACAATATGAGTAGTGAATTTTCAAGTTAACCAAAAGTTAACTTTAATTTTTTTTTATCTTCATATTTCTTATAATTTTAATATTTAATTACTTTAAATTATTAATTCTTGAATTTTATAATTTTTTTTATGTGTGCAGCTTAATCAAGTATGCTAATATTTTTTTTAACTTTGATTTTTTTACTAGATATTTTTAAATTTATTTTTATTATAATTTTAAAATGTGAGTGATGAATTAGTCAAGTTTATTTTAGTTGGTTGGTGATTTTTTTTAATATTAATTTTTTAAATTGGTTTAATATTAGATTATTTAACTTTGAGTTTTATAGTTTTTTTTTTAATTATTATAAATTATTTTATTTTTATATTTAGATTATATTTTACTTAAATTAACCTAACTAGGGTTATCATTCCCAAACCATCTTCTTTTATTTTCATAAAAATTTAACGCACGGCATAGCACGGCTGCTTACCTAGTGGTAACTATTTATGGTTAGTTCACTTTACTTCGATTTAAGTACGGACTAGGTTTAAAAATACAACGAAATTCTACACTAATTTATGAAATGCTCCTGAAATAACAATTAGAAGAATTAAACCTGGAGGTTCTAAAGCAGCAATTAACTTATCAATTATGAATACCCATTTTTATTAATCAAGAAAAATATTGCAAAGGAAAAATAGAAAAAAAAACAATAATAGACAATTAAACATATAGAATTACATATTTGAGGAAAGAAAAAAAAATGACAAAAGGAGAATGGAGTAAAGTAACAAATAATTTTTTTTTTTGACAAAATACAGAAATTAAGTAATTCAATTTGACACATCAAATAAAAAACCAATATTCCACACCGGGTCTAACTGCTTATAATGAGGGATCATAGACCCTGTCCAACGAATCTAAACTAATTAAAAAAAAAAAAAGGGAGGAAATTATAACGCGCTCGACTGACATTTCAAAGCTGATGAAAGTCTTTTGCTTGAATTAAATGATTGAAACAAGAAACAACTTTAATCAGAAAAATTGCGACTTAGAATGATGAACAGGTCCATGAATTTTTGATTCTTCGTATCCATGATGGAAAACCAATTCTCAGATAGTTTTATGTTGAAAAGTTCGAATACTGCATCGACAATCTCGCTTCCAAAGTGTCCTTTGATGAGTTCTTCCGTTACCGCTCTTAACTGTGATGTGAGAAATTGCGCTGTGAGGGTGTTGGTGTTCATGTTGCTAGTTATTCTATCAATTTTCTCAACACTAAAGAATCCATTTCTCTGTAACAATGCTTCTAAACCCTTCGCTGGTGAAATGTATATCGGCAAGTTGAAGGCCTCCACCTTCTCTTGACTAATTATTCCCTGCAATTAGATTTCAAGACTAATTAAACATGATTAGCAATAATACCATCCTCTCCTGAACTTCACTAAGATGCATCTTTAGCTTGGTTTATTCCCAAGGTCTGTTCCCTCAAATTTATTTGAAAATCCAAACAAGATTGGAAGCTTTACAAGGAAATTTTCAAACTCACGCCTCTATAAATGATGCTTCAAAGTTTGAAAAAAGCACTAAAGCGAAGGGATTTGCAGTCTTACAGATTGGGCCATGTTCTGGAGGCAAGATCCCAAGAGATCAAAAGTCACGCCGATTGAACTTTGAGACAGAAGCACCCCATCTTGTAGGGCAGGCATTATAATTACCAGCAATCCTCCATTCACAAGTTCTTGTGCCCTAGCATTCAAGAACGTCTCCATGTCATTCTTGAATTGAGATGAATATGCCTCTGCAACTTCTGTATGAAATCCCGTGCAGTGAATGCTACCCTTATTCCATGCAGGAGACTTAGTATCCAAGACTTCCGAGGGAGTTTTGGAGAGCCATTGCAGTGCAAAAGAGGAGTGGCCGAAGTGGAGAGAGGACTTGGGAAACAACCGGCCATGAAATGTACCCGGTACTCCAGCGGCAAAGAATTTGCGAGGGTGATTGTGATGGAGGTTTTTGAAGAGAGTGTTAAAGTCATTGTTGGTGTGATCATTGAAGAACACTTGGAACTCCAAGGATTGATGGTTTTGGTGATTGCCATGGTACTTGAGCTCCACAGCCTCTATAATATTTTGCACTGCAATGAATGTGTTGGGTCCAACAGAACAGCCAAAATCTGCTATATTGAAGGCGTTCGAAGGACTGTTCAAGGCAAGTTTGTCTCGGATGGCTTCGTTGATCATTTCCTTCGTAGCCTCCACTATGCTTTTCTAAACATTAAGTGCATGATTTTCAGAGTTTTGTGAACTCGATGAAGCTAAGAAGAAATTAACAAAAAAATTTTCAGAGTTTTGTGAACCCGATGAAGCTAAGAAGAAATTAACAAAAAAAGAACTTTTCTTCTATTTTTTCTTAGCTAAAAATATAAAAACATGTCTATAAATCAAACCACTGGTTCGCCTATTAACTCAATGATCTAATTAAGAACAGGGTTATACTCCTAATCGATTTCAATAATTATATGTAAAAGTCAACCGGACCCTCCCCTGTTCCTGATAATGCTTCGATCAAAACAGGGGACAATGGTGGAGCTAGTTAAATGGTGTTTGCAGAATGAGAAAATCCTAACCTTTTTACCATTTTCCTGTACTGCAAACGGGCATTAAGATTTTAACCGGGAAAAAAATTACTAAAACCAAACCAGATGTTACAGTCAGTATTGGCTTTAAAGCTCTTATGATGATCAAACAAATGTAAAAACCTGTAACTCACCTGGTGGACGGAGTTTTGAAAATAGCTGTTGGGGCCATCTCCACCACTCATAGGATAAGGGTCTGGCGAACTCTGCCCACTGGCCATATCTAACCTCCCCTCCTTCTCTGTGAATGAAGCTGCGCTTCAGTCCAATATAAATAGAGAGAGAAGACAACTGAGTTGAGTATTTTTGTCGGTAAATCCACTATGGAGTCTTCTTCTTGGAATTAAAATAAAAAAGCACATTCAAGAAATTAGATTCGGTAATGACGTCTGCTTCATGCTCATCCATTTTTAAAAGTTATTATGTTTATGTGTTTTAAAAATATTTTTAAAAAACGCTCATCCATTTTTTAAAGTTATTATGTTTATCTGTTTTAAAAATATTTTTAAAAAGTTCAATTTTTTATTTGTTTTAAATTAATTGTTTTTGTTGTTTTTAAATTATTTTGATGTGTTAATATAAAAAAATAATTTTTAAAAAATAAAGAATAATTTTAATATATTTTAAAATAAAAAATCATTACCTCGCTTTCAAATAGAGGACACTACAGAAGAAAACAAATAGATGATTTAAGCACATTATAATGACATGGTAAAAGCCGGCAACAATTCCTTTATATATATATATATTCATTTATTTTTTCCCCAAAGAAATGGCAACAATCTTAATCAGCCCTTCTCGTTTTACCTTTTCCCAAAGAAATGGCAACAATCTTAATCAGCCCTTCTCGTTTTACCTTCCTTTTAATTTCATCCTTGACCAAAAATACTTATCCATTTGGACCTTCTACCTTATATGAAATACGTACAAAGGATAGACAATACTTACAGGTATGCTCTGACTTGTGGACTTCACTTGTAGCTTTTGTCAGTGATTGCCATTATTATGTTCTGTTTATCCATGATTGTTTTTTAAAAAGATTTTCATGGTGTTTTTCTCAAATTTAAAGCTCATGCTAAACATATTTTTTCATGCTCCATCTGACAATTTCAAGCTAATAATCACGAGAATAATCATATAACTGATAACTTTGTAAAACAAGGGAAAAGAATATATAATTTTATGGCTTGAATCTGATTGTCTCATGACATGACGTGATGATTTTTTTATATTTCTTGTAATTTTATTATGTATTTTTTTTGTTTGTATTCGCTTTTAATATATGCTAGTATGATTATATTTATATAAAAATAAAAAATAAAAAAAAAAGTAATATTTTTTGTAATTTTATTATGTATTTTTTTTGCTTGTATTCGCTTTTAAAATATGTTAGTATGATTATATTTATAAAAAAATAAAAAATAAAAATAAGTAGAAAAGGGAGAGAAGGTGAAAAATTATTCTTGATTTTTTTTTTTTGATACTCAAAATTTGAAAGTACTTGAGCAAAATAGAGAGTCTTGCAATTAAGAACTTTTGAGTATAAGCTATCATGCAAAAAAATAATAATAAAAAAGGTGATAATTCCTAACCAGAACAAAGACGCGAAAAACACAAAAGTGGTCGTTGGTCGTTAAAACCAAATGTTTCTCTCATAGGAATAACAGCCAACGTTCGCACAAAATAATAATAAAAAAAAGTCCCTTCTCATAGCATCTTTATATCTTCCCAACCATTGACAATGCCTCCCTCATTGATTAACGAACCAGCCCAGATTTATCAATTCGGTATTTGATGAACTCACTCTCTCACTGATCCCTCTTGAACCCACTTCTATTTTAGTTTATTTAATGTTTTGCAGGGTTTTGTATTTGATGAACTCGCTCTCTCACTGATCCCTCATGAAACCACTTTTATTTTAGTTTATTTAATGGTTTGCAGGGTTTTAAAGAGCTCGAGACGATGGATCCGATGCAAGAGGACAACTATTCTGGCGAGTTTGACATGCAGCTTATAGGGAATTTCTTGAGTTTTGCATCTAGAGGTGACAGAGTGGGACTGAACCAGATGTTGAGGGACGGTATATCTCCTAATGTACAAGACTATGACAAGAGGACTGCCTTGCATCTTGCAGCTAGTGAAGGCCATGCTCCTATTGTTGAGCTCCTTCTGCACTACAAGGCCAATGTCAATCTCAAAGACCGTTGGCAAAGGACTGTAAGCACCCCATATGCATTTGTCACTCGTTTCCATATATTTGTTTTTTGGTGAATTGAATTCATAAAAGAAAATTGATTTTCACATGTTTATAATATTGCATGCTATGTTAGCAATAGATATGGGATTTGTATAGAATTTCAGTCCATCCACAATATTTAATACTCTCTGCTTTAGCTATCTCATGATCAATCTTAGGCCTCCTGACATAAAAATTCAATGCATTAAAGTTTTTAATGTTTCCTTCATACCATCTTCACTAATAGCACGTTGTTGCTTTGTCTACTAACCAGTGTCTCGAAGGAATTCGGTTTAGCAGGATTGATTTGTTCCGTTAACCTTGTCCTGTTGAAGACACTCTCGTATTAGCTCCCTTCGAAATTAGTTTGGTGAATCTAGTTTTATTCTGTATAACTGAAACAGCTAATCTAACTAGGTTGAAAAGTGATCTTGATATTGATTCTATTTCTTTACTGTAATATCAAGCCCTTGACAGATGCAAGACTCTACAGTTACCGAGATATATGTAGGATCCTGGAAGTTAACGGAGGCAAGGATTTCATCAATGACCACCCAATGGTAATTGAATCATCTCCCTTTCTTTCTTTTTGTTTTTGAGGGAAACAGTGAGAGTGGGGATGGTGGGGTGTAGGGAGCATCAGGCTGAATGTTCAGTGTAGAAACAACTGATACATCTGTAAGAGATTAAGTAATTAGATCATGAACCTCAAGATCTTTTCAAATGCATTGTACTACTACTGCTCAAAGTAAAGTAAAAATTAGCTAGTATTAAGGAAATTTGCATCATGCAACATATGATCTGTTTCTAACTCGTGCTTTGTCATGCAGACATTTCGACATGAAGATTGCATTGAGATGAATTTTGATATTTCAGAATTGAACACAGAACAGTCATCAATAGTTGAGCAGGTGACCGTAAATTGTTAACATTAATCCCTTCGAGGAATTGCTTCTCTGTTTTGTCTACCAACTTTTTGAATATCGTACTTCAATCTTGGAGAGTCGTGTGCATCAAATTTCTATATCTTATGATGTTAGTCCTGGAGTACAACAAACGCATGAGTGATCTATTCTATACTTGAGTAACTCTTCGACTAGCTGGTGGTAGTTAAGCTTTGCTAAGACCTCACATATGCAACCTGTCTTCACAGCCTTACTGTCAAGGCACTGCCTATGTCTTTACTTGTATTAACTTGTTAGAGAATTCTTCTTCTGATAATTTTCAGGGTGTCTTCGGTGAATCAGTCAAGGTTAAGTGGCGGGGAACATGGGTTGTTAAAACGGTGATTAAGAGTCAGATATACCATCCTGTAAAAATGTATGCTTAGTTGTTCCTTCTTCCGTTCTTGATTCTTTGTTTCATTCACATTTCTTTGAGCTGAAGGAAACAATTGAACTACTCTAGATTCTGAATAAATCCCACTTTGAACATGATGCAGGATATTATCTGCCAAGGATAACACTCTCTTACGACAACTTCAGCATCCAAATATCTTGCAGTTTCTTGGTTCAATTGTCCATCGGGAGGAGATGATTCTGATTACACAGCATCTGCCTAAGGTATGTCTTTTCAGGCTTCTACATAAGATTTTTAAACTATGGTTTGAGGCTTATGGCAACACTCCACCGTTGTGTGCGTGCAATGAGTAATGGATTTAGCTTCATTGATAATTTTGGTGATTGACATATTTTTTCTTGGGCATGGTATGTTTCTCTCAATAGTTTTTATTTCTTATGTAGGGGAATTTGGATGGTATCTTGACCACAAAAATTCGGCTTGATATACCTACTGCTCTGCGCTATGCTCTAGATATCGCAAGGTAGTAAGATTTTCGTTGCTCTGATTTCATGTTATAGAAACGGAATGCTGGGAATTACGACCTGTTGCATTCATACATCTATTCCATGTGTCAAGCTGCAAATTATTTAATTATATAAATTATATTCTACACAGAAGCTTTCTTGAACGCATGATCTTGCTATTTCTTCATATATTATGTTAAAGCAATTTGTGATTCTTTCTTATCTACAATGATTACAGGGGAATGAATTATCTCCATGAGCACAAACCCTTACCCATAGTTCACAATCATTTGACTCCCAGGCGAGTGCCATCCTCAACTTCCATCTTATCCTTCAATTTTATTATATGGCATTCTGTGACTCCATGAGTTTCAAAATTAAAGCTCACATTCCTCTTAATTGTTAACTCAATAAACGAATTGTGGTGTCACCGTGGATGTCGCGGAAGCATGGTTATGCTGTCCTGACAATATCATGCAAGAACATGCAGCAAGATGCCCTGGTTGGATGAGTATAGGAGAACATATTAGGATCCTGGATTTCAAGAATGGTAACCGGAATAAATGACTTCATTTTGTGATTATTCTCTCTATGGGGTTTTACTCTTTTATGCAGTGATGACACCATGTGCAGTCATTACCACTCCAATAAGTGTTGTCGGAACTCCACATTCTCTCGCCATCTCTCAATTTCTTTCTTTTCATGTATACTAGTGGAGGTCCATTAAGATCAGTGGAATGGGAGTTCCTAAGCTCCTCGTTTGGAATTTTGGCTGGTGATTTTTCGAGAGGACTAGCTCTTTCACTTTTTCTTGAATTATCAGAACTTTTAAGGCCCAGACTCTCTTAAGCTCTTTATATTTCACTGTCTTTTCTTTTTTGCCTCGTCTTCTATTGTGATTGGATTAACCACTTGTATAAATATCATGTAATATAAATCTAACAAGTTGCCCTCATTCCCTACATAAACCCTGTAACATGTTTTCCTATGCATGCTCTTATTCAGTCAGATGATGACCTTATGAGGGTTTTCTTGTTTTATTTCTCATGCAGAAACTTGTTACTAGATGAAGGTGGCCACTTGAAGATTGGTGACTATTGGGTTCAAATGTTGTATGAACAAATCCACCCCAATCAAGACAACAGTATGTTCTCGCCTTCCTTCCATTTTTCTTTCTCGACCATTTTAAAGAACTATTCAGTATACCTGGAACTGTACTCCCATCTTAAGTATAAAGGCGGGACTCGTGTTTATGTGAGGGAGGATTACAGCTCCAATTATACCTACTAGTTTCTCAACATTTCATCTTCTTATCATTAATTTCCAATGTATATATATGTAACATTAATTCTACTTCCTAAGACCCTCTTTTGTTTCGAAGGCCAAAGGAATGATGGTTCCATCATGTCCAGCAACCAATCGAATGACACCAAGAATGATATTCGCTCTTTTGGATTCATATTTTATCAGGTATCTATCTATATTCGAAGATGCTAGCTGCAGAAAAACATCATTTGGCTTGTTTTACAAACTATTTATTCTATCAAAGAGATGTGAAATGTCCTCTGATGGATGCATCATCTTACACTAATCTTATGATAGTTTCTGGTTCTTCTTTGCCTGTGTTTCTGTCACGATGCATTTTCCCAGACTCTTTTACTCGCCCCCGTCAAGTTGGCTTATGAATTGAGAAATATAAAAGAATAATAGAAACATAAAGCAAAGAGAAAGGAAATGTATACATTGTCATTGCATCATCTCTCGAGAATAGGACTACTGTAAGTAAGTTTTACTTGCCATACAAGCATGGGAACGTGTCTGATCTATTGCAATTTTCTTTTTCCAGTTATGGTAATTAAGAATTTCTTGAGTATAGCATATGGTTCACCATTTTAGTTCGAAATTTTATTGTACTACAGATGCTAGAAGGAAGAGTGCTTAGCAACATGAACTTTGATAAGTCTACCGATTTTGAACTAAGGTTCCAGATAAGCCGCTGCCCTAACAGAATTCAACAGTAAGTGAATATCTTTTTTTTTTCCTACCAACTCTTTTTTCATGAATAATCCCGACTTTCTTGTACTTTGTGAAAAAGGTAAATCCTTATTAGAAAATTATATCAATAATATATTGAAGTATTTTTACTTATCAATTTAAATTTTTAAAATAAAATAATTTTTTAATATAATATAACCTAACAGTCATAAATTCAAATCTAAATATGTTAAAAAATTATATCTACCACTTGAAAAAGGTATTATATTGAAGAATTATATAAATTATATATTAAAACTTATCTAAAATTTTAAATTTTTAGATTGAGTTAACCAGTCTCATGAATAAGAAATACTGATTTGGAAGAATGGAAGTATGAGCAAGAAATACTGGTTTGGAAGAATGGAGGTATTGTTCGTTACCAATTCTGTGAAAAAATTGTTATGTTCAAACCAACTTGACAATTTCAAGATCTTGGGAATTATATGCTCCAAACATTGTAGGTTTTTAGCACAGTGACATCGTCATATCAGCATTTTCTTGGCCTGTGAAAATTGAGATCTCCAAAAGTTTGTCAGAAATAATAAAGATCAAGGAAAAATTTTAGATACATTAGACAGTAATTGCATCATTTCAAATTAAACTTATCCACTCTTGTTTGGATTTTGCAAGTGTTAAATTAGTTAATGTATGGTTATCATTTGCAGGTTAATCCAGCATTGCACAAGTAAAAATCCTTGTCAAAGGCCCTCATTTTCTTGTGTCATAGAGATCTTGGAAGAAGTTTCTGCATGTCTGGGGAGACCTGGATGTTCTCCTGTTTGTTGAGGCCATCAAGCATGTATAATAAGAAGTGGTTGGTTATCATCAGGGCTCCATGAAACAGTCAAAACTGGTTTCTGTTGATCTATGATTGTATGCTTCCATGAAACTTTACTGCCATCTATAACCTGAATCAGATTAGTTATAATTTAATCGCTTATTCAAAGGGAGACAAATTAACACTAAACTTTAAATTAAAACTTCAGTAAGGGCAATGGTATTTAAAAAGAAAAATCAAAAGAAAAGAGAGGAGAGGAGAAGAATAAATGATGATGAATCATGTAGCAGGAGATACATAAGCATTTGGATCATCTTCGAAGGTATGCTTCCCTTAAATTTCCGTGTGCTATGCAAACACTCAATATAATTCTTTTATTTAAAAAACATTAAGAGAAACATTTACCTGCCATATGATTGCTGACTGATCCTTGGAAGATGATGACAAATACTTTCCGTTATGTGAAAATTGCAGAATCTTTCAACTTGGCATAAACTTAAAGGATTCATTCAGGAAATTCAGAGTGATGTGCAGCATTTTCATGTTAAGATGTTATGAAATGCAGTAACAATGATTGCAAAAGCAGAGTAAATTAGCATACAACAAATCTTGTATTTGAGACGGTGATGATGTGAAAACTGCAATTTTAGTATGAGAAAGAAATGTCATGGCATTAGAGTATGAAAACAACGACAACGAAGACAACGATTAAAGTAAGGGCATTAGCACTTATTACCTAACCTAAGATTCTTCCAAATAATAGAAAATGCTGACAGAAAATTGAAAAATAACTTACGGGATATTTCATCGGCTTATGGTGAAGAATGCATTGGGGTTAAAAAATACCAATGGAATAGGCAATGAAATACTACTGTCGAAAAATATCTCTGGGATTTTTTATTTCATTAGCAATTCTATCAGCATTTATTTTCCTGGGGGAATTTTTCGCTGGCTATTCCATCAGTATATTGCTGCACATTCTATAAGTTTTACAAAAAATTCCAAATGAAAGTGAAATTTTTGGTGGAATCCCATCAGAAACGCCAACAGAATTGCCTTTCCGTCAGCATTTTCATGAGTGATTTCAATTTTCTTGTTTCGTCTATTATGATCTCTAATTCAACAATTGTTTGCTTACAATAAACCCACAACCACAACAAAAAAGCATCTCCTAGAATTGATTTATGCGATTTTAACAATAAATAATGTTAAATAGATATGTTAACCTATGAGTTTTCATAGTTGAAAAATTTTAGTAGAAAATTTATATAAATGAGATCAATAGAATTCCATATATAAATATTTTTAAAACAAAAGTAGATATGAACATCACAAACCATTGAAATACAATCAAATCCACAATGTAAAGTGTATATAATCCGTACATCACACCGGGGGTGTTGAAGAAGGTGGAAATGGAGGGGAGGAAATGGTGGTATGAAGAGGTGATAAGCAACCAACGATGGAATGCTCAATTAAAATTTCGTCAAACCATAGGACGAGACAGAGGAATTTCTTCTAGTTGTAGACAGAATTATTTTCTAGTTCTCTACTCAGATTGCTGATTTCACACGGGTCCTCCAAGGTGGAGTCTACATTTGGATGGAGACAATTTTATTTTTTTTAATTAATTGAACTTTAAGGGAATGGATCCCTTGGGTTTTGATTTTGCTATTTGGGAATCACAAGTTTTCACCAGAATGAGCGCGGAGAGCATGAAAAACCAAAAGCAAAAAACCTTGCTTAGCAATTTGAATGGGGAAACAAATATACCTGGCTTCTATGATGATTTTTAACTTTACTGATTTGTTTCTGTAGTCAAATATCTCAAACCTTCAGGGGAGCAATAACGTAGTGTGCGGGAACATTGAAGTGGGTACAGAATCTGCTACAAGTGTATGCCAAAACAAAGAATATGGGTGTAATGGAGCATTGGATTGCATAGATAATGATATCCATGAAGACACATGCATCTTTTCACCCTGTCCATGCCCTCTTCCAGACTGTAATATGCTGGCTCATCTGAACAATTGTCATTAGCCTTCAGCAGCAAACATTGGGACTGTGGAAGGCGTTTTAGGTACAACATTTCCTTTTCCCGTCTCATTAGGGGTGAATGAACAGTTCCTTGTTCCTCAAGCAGATGGAAGAGGGTGTTCTTTTTCTCCTCAGCAAGGGTATTGTGAGCATTGGGAATATAGTCATCGTAACCTTTGTTAGACCAAGCTTCTCAAAGGATGGGTTCTTATATGATCTGGTAGCAGGTAGAGGGGTCAGCTCTCTTAGGTTAAAGTCATTGACTGAGCCTTTTCCTGGGAGGGTGGAAGTCTTAGCTCCTGTAGATTTTCTTCTGATTCCATTCCCTTTCCTTGGTCCTTCTGGGCAGCTTGACTTGGAGGTTTGTATATGGAGTTCAACAGAACTAGGTGCAGATTGTTCTTAATAGCGTTTAGAAACACATTCTAGATCATCATCATCATATCTGTAATGGTCTTAGAACCATGTATTCGAAGAGTTGTAGAGCTCATTTCATAGTTTTTGCTCAAAAGATTATGGAGACAAATGCTCTCTTCCATCAAAGCTGACTGACTATCCTAGTATAACACCTTAGGTTTGTTAATCTTGCCGCCGAACTTTCCAGGAGATCACAGTCAATCGAACCTAGCCTGTATTGAAAATCACTGTAATGTCCAGCTGATTTTGTAAAGAAAACGATGAAACTTTAAGAATGGCTTAATTGTGCTTTTGTAATTATGAACTTCATTGTGCTTTCCAGTTGACAAATCATTACTGTCACATAAACTTATAAATTGACTCGATAGTTTAACGAACTAAACTCCTTTTCAAGTCAGTCCAGTGTTTTAGAGAAGGAAGGGATTTAAGGATTCGAGCCTGGGACCGGTGTGCGGAAAGGTGGTCGGAGAATAGTTGGCGTGTCAAAGAACAGAAAACAGAAACATAAAACAGAAAGGCCCAAAGTTAACTGGGCTAGGCCTGCTACAGAGGCAATAATCAACTGAAAGAATTTCAACCCATGGTGGCTTGGGCAGTGGATGGATAAGCAGCAACAGAGCAATAAAATGTTTCTAAAACCTCAATAGAGTAGCCGTTGAAGCAGAAGGAGAGACAGCGGAAACGGCATGAATTCTTCATTAATGCTACGCCGTTTCTTCTGTTTCAACTCAACAACAACTGCAGTAGCAGCAGCATCTTCTACTTCTTCAAAGAAGAAACCCCTTGTCTTCTTGGGTTCTCCTCAGGTACTACAAAACACATTTATTCCCGTACTTGTGTCTGTTTCATAATGAGAACTGAACTGTGATTTTGGTTCCTTTTCAGGTGGCTGCTACTGTTCTTGATGCTCTTTTCAAGGCATCTAAAGCACCCAATTCTCTCTTTGAGGTACTTGTGTCAAAATCCAATCTCTTTGTTACCTTTTAATATTTTTGTAATTGTTTCTATCTGGGTTTTGGTTAAAAATGAGAAAGATGATATTTTTGTGTGGATTTGTGTTAATGGGATCTGCTTCTTTTGGAAGTTGTAAGAGGTTGTGGTGTGCAATTTAGTGAGAATATATTTTTGTTTTGTTATTAGGTGGCAGCTATTGTTACACAGCCACCTGCAAAAAGAGATAGGGGTAAAAAGTTAATGCCTTCACCAGTTGCTGAGTTTGCTCTTGATACAGCCTTCCCCTCTGATCTTATTTTAACACCTGAAAGAGCTGGAGAGGTAATTTTAGTGGTTCTTGTTTGGGAATTTGATTTTTTTTTTTTGAGTAGTTGAATTTTTTTGCAATTTGCATGCTACCAGCAAGAATTTTCTGTATTAGGTCATTTTCTTACTTTACCTGCTGTTCTCCTTTACAATTCTGCAACTTATGTGGATGAGTCTGCCAATTAGCAATCTGATAGCTTTTCATCATCCAAGAGCTACAGATACTGTTTTCTGCAATTAAGTTGGGTCGTACTCATTGGAAAATTATAGATTTTTATCATTTGAAACTCCATGGAAGTGAGTGCATTGCATTGACAGATGTTTACGATTATAACTAAACAAATTAGGAAGATCTTGACAAGTTTGTCTTTTCTATTTAGTAGTTTGTCCTAGTCATTGAACTTAACTGATTTTTTGGAACATGGGAATAAGTGAACTGTTATTTGCAGAGAATTCATATACTTCTATTTCTGTGTAGGATACATTTTTGTCCACTCTAAGAGCATTGCAGCCTGAACTTTGCATTACAGCAGCATATGGGAATATCTTACCAACCAAGTTTCTCAATATTCCACCAATGGGTTAGTGAGATATACTTTCTCCTAACGAAATTGAGAAATTTGTTTCTTTGCTACTTCTGGAATCAACATCTCATGTGTGTCAGTTGGACAATAGTTCTTACTTAGCTGTGGTATTTCCATGATGAAAATTCTTTTTTTTTTATGGTGCATGTGGTATGCTGTTTTTGTAGATTTAATTTCCATTTTATCCATAGAGGAATATAGGTTAGCTGTTTCTTTGACCAAATGAATTTGCATATATATGTTTTTATTATATAAGTTGGGGCTTGTGGGCATTATATGGTTCAATTGTGGGAGCTCAAGTTGGGCTTGTGGGCATTATTATATGGTTCAATTGTGGGAGCTCAAGTTCTAGTAGGGATGACAATGGGTAGCCACGGGTCGGGTTTCTACTATATCCAGCCCTATCCATTATCAAACAGGTAAGAAATTTAGATATTTGATATCCATACCCTATCAATCAACATAAAATAAAATAGTAATGTGTGTGTGTGTGTGTGTGTGTTAAAAAATATAAATGTTTTACGTGTATATCTATATGATACAAATGTATATATTTCGGGTTAGGTTTGGGTTGGGTTTGATAATATCCATATCTTATCCATTACCTTTTGGGTAGAACCCACCCATTCAAGTCTGTTCGGGTTGGTATCCATCAGGTTCAAATGAAATTGTCATCCCTAAATTCTAGTCTTAAGAGTAGCCATTTGATGCAAAAAAATGTTGAACTTGAGATTGCTAAGATTTTCATTCTCCTCCTGTTTTTATTGATGCCTGTCTTGTTTATTTCCCTCACACTTGGGTGTGCCTCCTTTGGGTATCTTTAATGTTCAAATACTAGAGAACGGAAGGCAGTTGGTAGCTTTAACATATGCTACTGCAGAAACAGGGAAATTAATGTTTATCAGGTTTTCAACTTTCTTAACTGAACTTGGTTAGTGGTCTAGTGCATTCTGCTTAAGAAAATATGTTTATGATTGGTCTGTTTTTGCCCAAAATAAGCAATAATATGGAAAAGATGAATCCTTAGACTTGAGTCCTCATAAGCTCAAATAATCATAGTCAAATAGATTTGAATTTTGGTCCTTGATCTAATCACTAGCTTCGAGCTTTCAGCTAGTGAAGAGACTAGAGTCATGCAATCACTAGTGAAGGCTATTGGAGTCCACCTTTTGACACAAAGCTAATGGCCAGATGAATAATGTAATTCAGTATTTGGCAGTGCACATATATGTTGGTCTCAATCTGTTGCCTAAGTGAATCACTAACCTGCCTAATAAAGTGCCCAGTTTCTTAAGACAAAATACCCCTCATGTCTGGTTTGTGTAGAGATGTGAATAAAGGGTAACTTTAAACTTTTTAACCGTTTGAAGATCCTATTATAGTTATGTTTTGAATTTATTCATTTTGCGCATATAAAAGACTCATTTTAGGGAATGAAGTTGCAACCCTTATTTAGGAGCATGATTTAGATGATGGTGGAAGAGAATCTCTCTCCCTTTCATGCGAACAAAAATTTGTGAAATAAGAAACAAAAGGGAAACCAAAATTAATAAAATATCTAATAGGAAAGCAATTATTTATGCTTGAGGAGAGATGTATGTTTAGTATGAAAAAAAAAAACATATGGCTGGTAAATTCCATAGGTAAAAGGTTCTCACTGGAGAGGAATTGCAACCTCAAGATAGCAAATGCTTTGAACTCACAATTTTATCCTTGATTGAAATATCTTCATGCAAAGGACATGAGGAACATTTTTGTCTTAAAAAATTGGGCACAATGTTAGCCTACCTAAATATTGGGTAGGTTAGTAATCCTCTTTGCTAATATATCTATTTTGATACAGCAACAATCATTTGTAAAATCCAAACTAGTTGATACTAAGGATCAAGCAATAGCTTTAACATAGAAATATCAAAGTTTATCTTCGCAGTTACTCACACCTGAACTTTTATTTCTCAGGGACGGTCAATATACACCCAAGTCTTCTGCCACTTTACCGTGGCGCAGCTCCTGTTCAAAGAGCATTGCAGGTTCCTTATTTTATAGGCCATCTATGTTAATTTTATTAAGAGAAATGATAATTTAACAAGAATAAAGTCTCTAGAAGAATGTGACCCATTGGATAGTTTTTAATATGGGACCAATGGTGTGTCCCATTGATCTAATGGCTCATATGTATTCTTCTAACTTATTCTTGTTAAATTTTCTTAAGAAATAGAATAACTCTTGTATTAAATGCTTATTTACTCTCAGACTATGCTATTGCATTTATGAGTCTCTGCATTAGGATGGTGCTAAGGAAACTGGGGTATCATTAGCTTTCACTGTTCGTGCTCTCGATGCTGGACCTGTAATTGCCTACGAAACTCTGGAAGTTGATGATCAAATTAAGGTATGGATGGGGTGCTTGTCTGGGTTAAGAGTGGCCGTAGTTATGATCTGTTATTTCATTTTTTATCATATCCCAATTAAATAACTTGATGGATGGGCTAGAGCTTTTAGCAAAAATATGCATGTTCCATTAAGAATCTTAGCTAGGTAACTACATGGAGTCCATGTACACTTCCTGGTGGCACAGCTGAATCAGAATCTATAGATAGATGTTTGTATGGTCCTAACTTCAGCATTTTTGCATGAAGTAGCTGCAGTCAAACCCATGCACTTGCAGTCGGTAGCTCAAGCCTCTATTGTGCAAGACAATAGTCCCTCAGAGTTTTAAACCAATCTCCTAACATTTATCTTTCTCTATTTCATGCACTTCTACTCTCACAAAGTAGGGGTGGCAATGTTGACTCGTCTTTGCTGTCAGCTCATCCTTTCAAGAAATAGTTAATGAATTAGAATTATTTTATGTTAATTTTCAACTTGATTTGTAATTCCTTCTTCCAGAGCGTTTTAAGACTATCTTGTACATGCTTGCAGGCTCCAGATTTACTTGCATTGCTATTTTCGGAAGGTATTTCTGATTTCTACCTTTTATTTTATTTTATCATCATTGTAACTACTTCCTTGTTCATGGCTAATCTATCAATCTTACATTTGTACTTCAACGGTCATTTAAGTTCTTTTCTTTTCTTTTCTCTCCTTCTTATTTTTTCATTCATTCGAGTTGGTAATTATTCCCAACTCTGCATTAGTCAACTAAGTTTATGATGTAAAACAAATTATTATACTTTATCCGTCATGTATGATGCACGTATAACAGTCATATGATATCAATAGTCAAAGATTTTTTCTTCTTTGTTGATAAGTTATCAAAATTCACTTTGTGAGTGTTAATTTTTTTTATGCATGACAAGTTTAGTAATGTATCAAGAGCAAAAGTTAATTGATTCGAGTTGAAGACATGAAGATAAGGGGAAGACAAAAATGACACAATAAAGGAAACAAAAAAGTTACAAGTTTTATTAACATAAGCACAATATAGTTTTAGGTAGTGGCAGATGGTGAAATAGGATTTATATTGCTTAACCTTGCAGATAAAACAAGGCTTCCTTGAGTTGATTGATAAGAAATCACTTCGTAAATATTTCTAGTTTTTACACGTGATTAGATATGCAATAGCTATTCCTTCTATGTGATTAGTTTGTATGATCAATGTTTTCTTGAATCCCTCTTCCATATTTTTCCCTGCATGATTTCTTTATTACATTGTCTGAGCTGAATTATGGGCTTTTGATTGCAACACCCAGTTGAATGCACTTTTGAGTCAGGTAGTTCTGTCGATGAATGATCGCAGGATCTAAACTTTTGATTCATGAGCTTCCTTCTATACTTGACGGATCAGCCAGGTTAAAAGCTCAACCCCAAGATGATTCCAAAGCTACCTTGGCTCCAAAGGTTATCCCCCCACCCTTCCTGTTACTTTAGTTTTGAATTCCTTTTACTATGACTAAATACAAGCAGCAATGGATCCATTAGGAAGAAGTATGGAATTCCCATCTCTACTCTCTTGCAAGAATTTAAAGAGCTGTGATAAGGCTTCCTATAAGTTCTCTACTCTATGCAGATATCTGTTGACGAGTCATGGTTATCCTTTGATCAAGAAGCTTCAGTCCTCCATAATAAGGTTAGCCCTCTTTTCCTTTTTCCTGTCAAATATGAATGCGTGGTGATTACATGCAACCTTTTTAGGTCCGTGCATTTGCAGGGTGGCCAGGGACACGGGCTAAAGTAGCAATTGTTGACGATGAAAATGGTCGCCGCAATATTGTAGAACTTAAGATTATTACTACAAGAGTTTGCGACCATAGCATTGTTCAGGGTGATGAAGCGGATGACATCACTTATGTGAAGGATTCGCTGGTGTTTCCATGTGGAAGGTCCACAGCACTTGAGGTCTGTTCAGCCATCACGTGTCATCATATATTTATTTTGTTGTTGATCTGCAATTTTTCTTTAAGACTATACTTTATGTGCTATCCCAGAAAATGTTTTAGAAAATCTGGTCCCCCCCCTCAAAATGTAAAATGAAAAAAAAAAGTCTCTTTTAACAGTTGAAACATTGTTTAGGTGTTAAGGCATGTTATATTTGTCAAGATAAACACTGCATGCCCCAAGCCTTTTTGAGTTGCTGATTTTGATGCTTTTTGTATACCGACCAGGTATTGGAACTCCAGCTTCCTGGGAAAAAGGTTTTTCGTGCAGCTGCATTTTGGAATGGTTTGCGTGGTCAAAAGCTGAAGAAACTGTAGTAGAGAAAACATTAAATCTGGACGGCTACCAACTACATAAGCTGAGATTTCGGCTAGAGGTAGGGATTTCTTGAATTTTTTCACGGATAGCTGTTTCCTAAACTTAATTTATCCCATGCATTCTGCATTGATGTAAACCAAAAGTCATTATTGATGTTTATTCCAAACCTTCGACTTTGTTCAAACAAGAGCTGTATTGCATCATAGGTGATTTTTCACTTTCGCAGAACCTTGCCTTCGAAGTATGTTTCCATTGTGCTGTTCAGTGTATTCGAAGTCGAAGGTTAGAAACTGTTATTGTAATCTATAAGATGTGAATTCTTTGGATCACATCATTCATTCTTTTCTTTAGCATACGCTCAATTGAATATATGGTACTGTCCCAATTAGGAGCTCAGATGGCTCATCTTTCTTCTGTTTTTTTAATTCGATAAAAGGTAGTTCAAAATAGAGACACTAACTAAAGAAAGATGGGAGAAATTTGAGGGCCGTTCGACTGTCCCATGATATAATTTATTCTTTCATAGTTTATGTTGGTACATACTGTGCAAGGCAATTATTCTGAATGAAGTCCTCCGAAAGTTTCCTTGTTATATTATTGTTGGGATAGAGTCATTTAACAATTTATTAATGTGTCACTATTTCGAACCCTTCAGTGTCCCACATGTAATGATGAGTTTGTCCATTAACATATTTGTGAAATTCAATGTACCAACTTAACATTGATTGGACAATAGATGCAAGCAGAAACAGGTCTCTTTGGGATTTAATCACAAAGTCCAATGATTTTGTTTATGGCAAATGAGCCGTACAGCAAACACTCCAATCTGGTGTCATCTGTTAGCTCAGTGCAAAGAACCTCAGGCCAATTTTAATGTAATCAAATATGAGTGCATTATGGATGTTTGAATACGAGTGTATTGCCATTGTCTGTGCTTGCATTATGAATGTTTCAATGCTGTGGATGAGATTGGTGGCAAGTGGATCAACCAGCAGCCATTCAATCCATGTTAGCGGGGACATATTTTCCAACTGATGATCTGCATGTATTTCACTGTGATTAAACAGATATGTGAAGGATGCAAATATGTTATTCTAGTTTAGTGGAGAATTGATTGTGTGGTTAGGATGCATTTTTCATCATATATTAAAAAAACGAGAAAAAAAAACAATAAAGATGAACGAACTTGACCTAAGCATTAGAAACTCGAAAATGGTTCTCCTTTCATGTCATGCATGAATTTTTTTGGTTCTTCAAAGTCCTTGCGGTAGCTTGAGATGCTTTGAGGTGGCGTCCTGAAGCATGAAGAAAGGTCCAATAATGAAGAGCATAGTATCTAGGACATGGGTATTGGGGCCCTTCCATGTTCAAACAAGAAGTTCCAGTATTGGATGGTAATCCATAACGAAATTAGATGCTGTTATGCCCGTGGAGCTTTCACAATCATGAGAAATAGATTCGTCTCGCCCAGGTTTTTTATTGCTCAAAGAGCTTTCACAATCATAAGAAATAGATTCGTCTCGCCCAGGTTTTTTTATAAAATCATAAGATTTTTTATTTTTTTTTTGGGTTTATAGAAGCTTCAATGAGCTTTGGACTGTACAAATGAGGCCATCATCCCTCCTTACAATATAAAATCATTTTTAAATCTTATAATAAAATCATAAGATTTTTTTTTTTTGGGGGGGTTTATGGAAGCTTCAATGAGCTTTGGACTATACAAATGAGGCCATCATCCCTCATTACAATATAAAATCATTTTTAAATCTTATTTAACAATCTAATTTTTGAAATTAAAATAGTTTTTTAACATGATAGTGTAACCTCTCTTGTTTGGTGGTCAGGGGTTTAAATCCTAGCACCTTCTCTCTCTGCGTGTGTGTGTGTTAATTTGATAAGAAATTTGAAATTCAAATATAACAATTTCAACGTAAAGAATGGATTTTTTTTTGCTCATAAATATGGCTTTTTTATCATTATTACAAGCCTAAACGTAGTTTTATTTGCATGTTGATTCCTCAAATTTAAACCATATTAATATCTCTTATTCTCACACTCCCCTTATCTATATACTCATTAATTAAATTAAAATTAAAATTAAAAAAATAAAATAGAAAACATCAATTTTTTTTCACCGTAGCTTGTGATGACATGCATTGTTGAATAGAACATTGTTTTTTTTATGTAATTAATATTTTCTTGAAAAATTAGTTGTGATTTTTTTTTAATTAGTTTATGATAAGATGATCCTTGCTTCATAATTTGGTCATAAGTTTGGAAAATTAATATGAGTTCACTTTTATTTTTTTATTTTTTAAAATTATTTTTTTATTTTATCGTTTAATATTATATTAATTAAATATTTAACTTCATTATTTTCTTTTTATTTATTTCTCTCTATAAGTTTTCCTGATCTCATCTCCTGAGTCGCGGATTTAATGTGTTAATCTATGTTTACTTAAGTTTCTTTTGTTGTTGTTTTTTTATTAATTTTTTTCTAGTTTTTTTTTAACATTAAGTTCATTCAAAATTAAATTTTATAATTTTATTTAATTTTTTTTATGAGGTTATCAATATTATTAAACTTGAATAGACCTAATGAATCAATGGCTTGCATATCAGAACTTGGCTTGGTTTATATCAAGTCAGAAACCTATTAAATCAATATTTAGTTTGGATTAGATTTCAAATTAAATTAAATAGACGTTAAACCAATTTGATTTGGTAAATTTAATAAAAATTTAATTTAAAATTTTTAAAAAATCTTAAAATATTATCGTTTTGGATCGCGCATATTAACTCACGCAACCTTTTACCAAAGCCTTAGAGACAACCATATTAATATCTCTTATTCTCACACTCCCCTATCTGTATACTCATTAATTAAATTAAAATTAAAATTAAAAAAATAAAAAATAGGATACATCAACTTTTTTAACCGTAGATTGTGATGACATGCATTGCGGAGTAGAACATTAATTTTTTTCCTGTGATTTTTTTTTATTTGTTTATCATAAGATAATCCTTGCTTTATAATTTGATTATAAGTTTGGAAAATTATCACTAGTTAACTTTTATTTTTATATTTTTATATTTTATTTTTCAATATTATATTAATTAAATATTTAACTTCATTATTTTTTTTTTATTTTTCTCTTTATGATTTCTTCTGATCTCATCTGTCGAGTTGCGGATCTAGTGTGTTCGCCTATATTTACTTCAATTTTTTTTGTTATTGGTTTTTTATTAATTTTATTTATTTTTTCTTCTTAACATTAATTTGATTTGAGAATTAAATTTTATAATTTTATTTAATTTTTTTATGATATTATCAAATGTTATTAAATTGGAACAAACCTGATGAATCAACAGATCCTAACTTGCATGGTCTATGTCAACTTAGTTGCCTATTAAATCAAGATCAAGCTCGGATTAGATTTTAAATTAAATTAGATAGAAGTTAATCCAATTTCATTGGGTTAATCTAATAAAAATTCAATTTTAAATTTTAAAAAAATTATATAATTATTTTAAAAAAATCTTCAAATACTATCGTTTTGGATCGCGCATATTCACTCACGCAACCTTTTACCAAAGCCTTAGAAATAAAACCCAGAAGGGGGGGAAATTCCTTCTGATATTTCAAGCTTTGGAGCTTGAATAGAATCAACGGATGTTACAATTATTGGGGGATTATTTAATAAAGATAATTGGGAAAGCAAAGCCACGCTCATTGAAAAAAAAAAATGAAAGCCAACAGAAAAGCACTTTACAATTATTTCTCATTCCATTAACCTGCAAAGTGCAAACTAGATTAAACAAATCAATATCAAACTCAAAAGCACTGTTGCCTTCATAAGTGGGCAAGATTTTTTTCCCTATATTATTAATTATGTAGTGTATTGTTTTCTCCTTTTAAAAAAAAAAAACAAAAATCTCTGGACACTGCTTTTTCACACAACTGCATATACAAGCAAGCAACTTCCTATATAAACACCCCAAAGCTCTCTCGTAGTCCATATCATATCCCTCGCTCTAGCTCGTTTGCTTTCTGATAAAGAGAAGCAAGAATGGGAGCTCTTGATTACCTCTCCAACTTTTGCACTGTCACCAGCACAAGAAGCAAACGAAAACTTTGCTGTGTTAAATGTTTTACGCTGTAACCCTTTCATTTCTTTAAAATATGGTTTGTGCTATATTTCTCAGACAGTTGAGATCAAGGTGAAGATGGACTGTGATGGCTGTGAAAGAAGAGTAAAAAATGCTGTCACCTCCATGAAAGGTTTTGCTTTCTAGCTCTCTCCCCCGCTCTCCTCTTGTTTCATTCGTTGAAGTTGATTCACTTTTTGGTCTGAGTGAATCATGGGTCTGAACAACCTTGTAATCAGAGAAAACAATCACACAATGAAAAGGGCATATAAGCTTTCCAAGTATAAACAAAGGCATCTTTTGTTTAGATATCTACAATCATCGAAATCGGAAACAAATGAATCTGTCGTGACCTTGAGAGATTCTATCTTTCTTTTTCTTTTTTTTTTGCTCAAATTATATTTTCTTTGAATTTTGACAGTGACAGTTCAATCTAAGTACACAGCTTATGCTATGACAGGATCAAACCAAAGAATGCATGTACATATGGATAGCGGGTTATTGTCTTAGAAAATTAATTAAAAATCAGATAAATTCTAAGCTGGAATAGGGGAGAAAGAGCAAAAAGAAAAATTCCATTAAATTCTAAGTTCTTGATATGAGATATATACTGAAAGAAGGAGGGGGGAAAAGGCAACCTAACCCCAGTACAAAACTTAAAGAGCATAGCAAAATTAGTAAATATCCCATCCGATCTCTCCTTGCTTCACCCACCTGCAATAATATTGTACTTCTCGATTTATTTCACACCTTTTTTCTTTTTTAGCAAACACTTGCAAGTATATATACACTTCTCGATTTATTTCACTCCTTTTTTTTAGCAAACACTTGCAAGTATATATAATTTTGCAATACATATACAGGAGTAAAGACGGTGGAAGTGAACAGAAAACAAAGCAGGGTGGTGGTTAGTGGATATGTTGATCCAAACAAAGTCTTAAGAAGAGTGAAGAGCACAGGAAAGGTAGCTGAATTTTGGCCATATATCCCTCAACATCTAGTTTATTATCCTTATGTTTCCGGTGCCTATGACAAGAGGGCACCGGCGGGCTATGTTCGCAATGTTGTGCAAGCTTATCCAGCCTCAAATGCACCTGAAGAAAACATTGTATCTCTCTTTAGTGATGATAATGTGAATGCTTGTTCCATCATGTAAGAGATTGCTGTCATGGATTTGTGTAAAGCAAAATGGGTTGCTATCTTTTTTAAAAGCAAGACCTCCTCCATATGTATGTACTATTTTCTATCTAGAAATGAAGCAAACCTAGCTACAAATGGGTCTGAAAGAGCATTAATCTCTTGATTTGTGATTTTCATTATGGTTAGGATGGTTTTTGTAGAAAGATTGGATCATGTAGATTCCGTTTGGCCATGCTATACTTGATTATAAGTTTAAGTATTTTTAAATATAATGTTTTAAAAGTATATATAAATGTTTAGCAAAGAGCTGCTTCTTCTTAGAAAGAACATCCACACAATCTCAGAAAAACAGGTGAAAGCTAATTATTAGAAAAGGCATGTCTATCTTCTCTTAATTCTCTCATAATTAACTAAAGCGTGTTTTATTTTTAAGCATAGCGGGATTAGAAAAACCCTAGTGTATGATTGATATTATTATACTTTTAAACCACACTCTTTTCTTCTTTTTTTGGTTGCTTTTTGTTAATAAATAATTTTTTATTTATTGTGTATTTGATATTATGTTATAGGGTATATTTCAATTGAAAACATTAAAATAATATTTTTTTATTTTAATATCAACATATTAAAATCATAAAAAAAAACCTTAAAAGACATTTACATTTAATAATTCTTCAAGAAAAAACAATTTAACACCATGTAAACTTGTTTCCTTAATAAAACATTTATGGTGGTATCTATTTTGCTTTTAAATAATAAAAAATACATTTGTTTCTAAAGTCCTGTTGTTGTTATCGGGGAGTTTATTATTTTTTAAATAAAAATATTATTTTTTTAATAAAAATAACAATAAATTATTAAATATTATCTTTATTAATATCTTTCAAGTGATAGCCAATAAAAAAAAACTAAACATGCTAAATTTCAGTCAAATGGGAAGCTTTGAACTACAATAACGATTTGCAAGTTGGCCCATAAAAAATAAAAGAGAAAGAGAATCCATTAAAAAGGTGTTCTGGGGTTTTATTTAGGTATTGCTATGGTTGGATTGTATTTTTTAAAAATATAATTTTAAATTAGTATTTTTTATCATTTTAATATACTAATACTAAAAAAATATAAAATAGATATTATTTTAATATATTTTTAAATAAAATTTATATTATAAAGCAATATTTCCTGGACTTCCAACCAGGATATAAATCAGGGAAGCAGTGAAATATTTAATTTGTAACCAAGGAGAGCAGAAAGGGAAATGATGAGAAAGGTGTACGGACTCACCCAAACCCTTAATTTTCTGACAGGTTTGCAGACATTAATGTGTTGAAGTTATACTAAGAGACTTCTTTAACTGCAATGCATTAAGGGAATCTAATTCATCTGGGACTAAAATAATCAATTCGTCGGATTCCATCATGTTGATCACTATATGCTCTTGAGGATATGATCCATCTTATATGTTTGTATAACCAGAATTTTTAAATTTAATTAATGGTAAGGATTTGCATCATATACATGAATATTTATTCATAGATATAACTAAAAAATCTATTTGATTTTATTACAAAATCTAATCATTGATTTGGATTTAGTGGCTACATTTTATAAAAATGACCCATCATTTTTTTTGGATGAAAAGATCTAAATAAAAAAAAAATTATTGTGCTAATTGAATAAAACATTGTTTATTTTTATATTAAAAACCGTGTATAAATATGTTTTAAAAATATATTTGATTTGAAAAAAATATCAAAATCCTATTACTTTTAGCATTTTTATTATTATTTTGAAGTATTTATATAAAAAATAATTTTTAATATATTTTTAAAAATTATATCGTATCATCACAGTATCAAACAAATACTAAATTAAAGTAGTACACACAAATTAGTTTCAATAAATTATAGCTTAAACTTCTCTAGCAGTTGAAAATAAAAAAGATCACCTTTTCTTTTTATCTAATCTCTCTAGATAATCTACATTTTGTCACTAGCTAGGTCGTAAGAACCCTACTTGTTTTTATAATTCCAATTCCAAAGGAACAAAATTTATTATTTTAAATTCTTTTTCTTCAAGAAAACAACCTCTAAATATAGTAGAAAAACAACAACAATAGTAATTAATAAAAAGTAATACTTGACAATTGAATTGGTGGAGAAATATTCAAAGGGGGGGAGATATGATCTATGGGATAGGAGACTTGAAGAATAAAGGTTGCTGATTAAAATACCTACATATACAATGGAATAACGCTCTGTAAATTAAGTTGGAGTCCATTGGAGCTATATATGAGATTGACAGTTGCATTCTCTTTGGGTCAAAATAAATTAATAAAATCTTCTTTTAGAGAAATATATATATATGTGGTTGGCAATTATTGGACACTTCCTCTTGCATGTTCTTCGTCCTCTTTTTCTTGAGTAAAATTGAGTAAAGAATTCTACCCTAAAATCACCGGCAATATGTTCTCTTTTAGGTGGCATTTGGTGTCAAAGCAAGAGATCAGGTATTTGATTTTTTGCAAGGAGATTTCGAAATTTCTTGAAATGTAAAAAGATTTTAATTATTTCTGGTTTATAGTTAGAAAGCTTAATCAAATTATAATTAATACCCCATTTGTTTCACATAAAATATATATTTTTCTCGACTTTAATTTAACGTTTGATTCACCTTAAGAAAAGACTTGATAAATTAATAAAAATATGTTTTACAGTCAAGAAAATAGTTTTTAAATAGTTTTCATCAACCTTATAGTCTAGAAAACTATATTTCATATAATTTTTTTACTCGAAATAAATGATAAAGTTTTAAGAGGCCAATTTTCCATTAAACAAAGAATTGCTTCCCAAACAAAAGGCCAAGGATTACATTTCTAGAAATTATAGTTACGAAACTCGGCAGTTGTGGACTAGCTTATCTATTGATGTAGTTCATAGACCAAGCTATTTTTTAAAAAAAAAATTAGGTATATAGAATTAATTTAATCAAATCCGAGCAATCTAGTCAAAATTTAATTAAGACTTGATTATTTTAAAAAAAAATTAAAATAGTATTATTTCAAAAAAAATTATATAAAAAATAACCTACAACAACATTATTATTTTTTTACAAAAAAAAAAAAAAAACCATTTACAAACCCAGATCATGAACCTTCAGTTCTCTATTAGCCGGGCTGGCCTCTGAACTATGCTGGAATTATCAAGAATCCAAATACTGAACAGTTCTCAAGGAACTTTGGCTGAATTCTGTAAGTTCAAATTCTTCAATTTTCAACACAATCCCCCAAGTTATGGCTTTAATCTGAGTGGAATGACGTCGTCACATTATCCTCAGAGAAGATAATGGTAATTATATATATTCATAAACCCATGAACAGAACACAGACATGAACATGATCTTTTTCTAATTTTGTTCCCTTTCGCTGCTTGTGGTTACTATGTTAAAAGACAGATGGCAAGAAAACAACCTAATGATTTTATAATAATTGCAGCCGTAGATATATATTTTTTTCTCTGAATTTATACTATTCAACACCATCATTAATATAATATGAAGAAGTTAATCCAATTAACAATATAATCTCTTAGTCTAGCCGCCCAGAGCCGCTAAATATCATAACATAATCTCAATGAAAGGACAGTAATTAGTAATTAATTCACATTGTGCCTAAAGAAGGAGAATGATTTTGGGAAGCACGTCCACCTCTTGTTAGGCACAACATGTTTTTTTAAATGGCGAAAGAAGCTTCTGTGTGCAAGGAAGGGGCCTTTCAAGGCATTTTCAACACTGCTTTTGCAGTTTAATAAGCTTAATATTGGATCCACTTACCCATCATTCAATATTTAATTTTACTGTGAATTATCATATCAGTTAAAGTAATGTTTTTCTTGGGATTCAAACAAAAGGGGTAATTAACGCTAAGGATCATCCTGCTCAATTTTTCTAAGAGGTCTTGGATTAAATTTTTTTAATTGAAAATAAAATTAAATATCTTGTGATAAGTCATTAAGAGCAGGACTATATGGTCAAGAAGGGGAGGTTTTAATGTCACCTTCTGATTTGTCCACCATGGGAAATTCTGTTGACCAAGAAGTCAAATTAATTGATTCAGAAATTGTTCCCTTTGACTACAATTATTGGTGCATCCCCTTTAGCAGAGATGAAACATCAATAGGGATATATGTATATATATATATATGTATGTATATATATATATATATATGTATGTGTATATATATGTATGTATGTATGTATATACACTTTCAACAAAATTAAAATAAGTTATTTTATTTTATTTTAAATTTTAACTCCTTCAAATTCTAAGTTAACTGAATTTTATATTGATCCATCAACACGGTTTAACTTTTATAACTATAAAGAGTACGAAATTTAATGTTTGGAAATAACTTTTAAGTGTTTTTTTTCTAAATAATGATGAGCAAAATAAAATTTTATTTTCTAAAATAAGGAAATTTTTAATTTATTTATCAAGATAAGATACTCCACGCTATATAAGCATCATAATGATATATAATATCTAAAAAATATATATATGTTTGATTCCATATAAGCACCATGATTATTTATTAGGTAAAGAATAAAGAGAAAACAGGATACCTATCACATTGGCTACAAATAACATCACTAAATTTTATTTTCTGATAGCCAGCGACGGGCTTGCAATGACTGTTGAAGTTTCAAGCATAATGATAAGATTGTATAATGCTTTTCAGAGGTTGTTCTTGTAGAAACCTCCATGAACGTGTACAAGACTTTAACAAAAGATACATAATATATAGAATTAGCTTGCAAGTTTTAAAATATTCTTGTGAGAGGGTGAAATTATTCTGGATGAGTTAATTCAGAACTTCGTATAAATCTTATCTAAGCATGATAGTTATTCGATGAGATCAAGCTATATATATAAGAATGAAAGGAACTAAAAGAAAAAAGAAAAACTACTCAGAAAAATTCAAAATCCACTGTGATGCGATTGCTAAAACCCTTCAAGTGCTCTCTCGCTCGCAAGCATGTCCAAGGCAAAGCACAGTTTACACACAAAGGCACAGATACAAAGTTGAAATGAGCAGGAAATGGGGTGAATCCACTGAGTAAAAGAAGAGATGGGTTAATTTTGTTGCACAAAAAGGGTATGATTTTGTGTGATGCAATCAGCAATGCATGCAGTGTATATATTGCTACAAATCTGGAAATTCTTCCAGGCTCCTTCATAGGCAAACTAGGGTAAAATATCTTTTGTCCATTTTCTTCAACCTGTATCTGAAAATTTGTAAAACAATCTGACGGACTGACACCATCAATTTGCTTAAATGCGCAATCTTCATTGTTTTTTTTTTTAGTTTTCTGTGCATAATATGATACTAGCTAGAATGTGTTGGAAAAAATATTTCTATCGCCAAGTTAATGGCATGCTTTAACAATTTAGCTATAGCCAGTAATTATCAGTCGGTGAGGTACAACCTCAAATTATTTTTTATCTAAAAAATATTTTTTAGCTATAGCCAGTAATCCTGTTCCTGTGACTGATTTCCTTTTTTTCATGAATGGAGGTCCATCGGCGGATATAAAAAAATGGAAAGCCGAATGACTATAAAGTTCGAATGTGTTGGAGTTGGGCCATAGTGTCTTCTCTTATATATTTTCCTTTTACCCCACAGAAACTGCTTCCAAAAATGATACGACTTGCTTCTCAGCAAAAAATAATATATATATATATATATAATTAATCAAAGTAAAGTATAAGATAAGATAGTAAAGGGAGTCATAATTGCCTCCCACTCCCTAAAATCATGATTGAAGAAAGGATGACAGTTCCATCCAGCTAAATTGTGGATGGATGTCCCTTTTGAGCATTGAAAAGGAAAAGAAAAGGGCCTCTTTTTTTAAAACAAGCCCATGAAAGGGCCCAAGAACCAGGTATGCTTCTCATGATCAACCTTCACCTTTTGTGTCTTTTAAGTGACTTCATAGGAGCTCTCTAGAAGCCTTTAGCTCATGTTCCAAATTTTCAATTTTACCCTAAATTTTGATTCGACGCGTGATTTTTATTAAGGTGTTGTGTTTTTTTTTTAAATAATTTTATTAAATAAATAATTAAAAATAATTTCATATTTTTTTATTTAAAAATATATAAAATATTTTTTATTTTTCATAACAGTATATTAAAATTATTAAAAAATTAAAAAAATATTAATTTTTTTAAATAAATATATTTTTAAAAATCACTTAAAACCAGAACCTATTGTACTCCTGATCACCCAGTTATTTATTTTAATTATTTTTTTTTTATGGAAGGAGGGACTCCCAGAAAGTATACGTATAGACGGCCCATTTAAGGGTCTGGTGGGCTGGATATCTTCTTCAATTTGTTGAGCAGCAAGGACTCGAAAACTCCAAAACAATTGTGATAAATTAAATTTCAAAAAGTCAAAATATCATATATGTGTATAACGCATGAGTAGAAGCCGGGGGTTGATTTTATGCAGATGTTCAAGTATTGGTACAGCCGTGATGGCATTACAACCATTGGATTTATTATTTATTCAAATCCAATGAAATTCACCGGCGTTGTACCGAGATTCCAATCTAAGCACGATAGACTGTAGTTAATAAACCAGGTCTGGTTTTGCGGGTTGATTCTCGACTCGAAATATAGTTCGGGTCGGGTTTTATAGGAATTATGGATACTAGCAGGAAAAAACGGTCTAAATTTATCAAAACAGAGGAAGAGTGTGTGAACAGCAAAATATTACCCTAGAATTGATTCTGATAGACTGTTTCTCGTCAGATACCAAGAGGGCCAATCATCATTTCTTCATCTCTGCCAAGAACCCAGGGACTGGATTTCTTCACTGTTGATAACAATCTCAGGGATGTGAGCTACCTTCAGCCAGTCCTCTCCTGTTTCTTTATTGCACCGCCTCTCCAGATTCGGACATTCTTCAATTTCCAGCTCCTTGAGCACGTTAAGTCTCTTTACTCCATCAGGCAAAGACATCAAATCAGGGCAATCCGAGATATGCAAGTATGAAAGTGACATGAGATGTCCAATCTGATTTGGCAGAGAAGAAATTCCCTTGCAATCACAGATTGTCAGAGATCGTAGAGAAGTGAGATGTTAGATGCTCTGTGGCAATGAATTCAGCTGTGAGCATCCATAAATATACAAATGCTCGAGGACGGTCAGTTATTGCACTCCCTTGGCAAGCTTTCAAGTTCATCACATTCTATAAGAAACAAGCGTTTAAGTGCAAATAGATTATCAAGCTGATTTGACAGTGACTTGAGATTTCTCAGCCTAACAATTTCCAAGCGCTCAAGGACAGCGTGGTTTTTCACCATTCCATCAGGAAGAGCAAATAGATTATCAAGCTGATTTGACGGTGACTTGAGATTTCTCCGCCTAACAATTTCCAAGCGCTCGAGGAAAGCGTGGTTTTTCACCATTCCATCAGGAAGATTTGTCAAGTCACAGAAGTTCTCAATACTGAGGAAGGCAAGAGAAGTGAAATTCCTGACCGATAAGAGTGATGCAGCACTGCTGTTCTTGATTTTTAATGTTCTAACAGATGGTATGGTTGGCAAGTCCACCAACTTAGCACAATTACAAACTGTTATCTCACGAAGGCAAGGAAAACTGTCTCTTCCAGTTCCAGCTGTATTTGTCCATGCCTCTAAGCTCTGCATGGAATCTAAAGTCAGACTCTCCAGTGATGGGAATGGTATTTCCTCATCTCCGTACACATCCCTGCTAATATACTTCAAACCTTTCACACTCTTCAGACGAAGGTTCTTAAGGAATTGTAGTTTCCCTAAAGGTGGAAGACGCTCACAACTGCAACACTCTTCCACTGATATTTGCACTAGATTTGGTAGAAGCGAGTCCATCATCCAATTTGGAAATTTTATGCCTTGATATCCACTTATGCATAGCTGCTTTAGATTTGAATGGGGTTGGAGACCACAAAGAACCTCTTCACTTCTTTCCATGCTGGCGTTAGTGCTTATTTCTCTTTTTCAAGATAAATTCAGTGACTGCAGATTTTTCTTCCCCGCCAAATTGGCAACTCTGTCTTCTGTTAAACCTTGAATATTATCAAGATTCTTGATCCTCAATTCAACCCAAGAAAATTTAATCTATTTAGCTCCCCTATGTCGTGACCATCATGCTTGCCCACAATGAACATGCTGAGCTTTTGTAGGCAAGGCAGTTGTCCCATTCCAGCTGGCATGCACCGAGGTTCTTCACAACACGTGATGTCAAGATACGTGAGATTTTTCATGTCCTTCGTATCTTTGGGTAACATATGAAGGACTGTACAATTTCTTAGAATCAGAGTTTGCGAGTTTTGAAGAGAAATGGTTGATTCAGGCAGTTTATGGATGAAGGAGCCGGAGACATCTAAATACCTTAGATGCTTCAAATTACAAATTGATTCAGGCAATTTCGTAAACTTTATAGCCAGGCCCTTAGACACTTTTGTCTAGAGAAGTAAGGATGAAGATCCTCACTCCAAGGCTTTATATTGTCATCAAAATGAGGCACCAAAACTGAGCGCAGTGACCTAGCTTCGAGGTCCTTGTCACCAGGAGCAGATACTAATGATCTCCCCTAAAAAGCCACATGACGAACTGCTTCTGAAATTTGCATCTTTGTATTGCCCGCAATCAAAATGCGTTCATGGGACGTAATGGATTGTGCAAGATCATGGATGAGATCGTGCAGTTTACATGTTATGTTTCCCAATCCATCTTCCTTCACATCCTGAAAAAATGACCTCCCAGCTAATTCATTGAAAATATCATGCCCCATGCCATGTAAATCCGTTTGCCCTTTGCAAGCAATAAAACCATTTGCCACCCATGGAGTTATGAGCCGGTCCTTCTCCTTGACATAATCTTTAGGGAATATGGAACAATATGCAAAGCATTGCTTCAAGTGTGGAGGTAGATTAACGTAACGTGATCTCAAGGCAGGCAAAATCGAGCTTCCTTCTTGTCATAGATCCCAAATCTCACTTTCTTTGACTCATCTTCATGTTTCTTCAACGGCATCACGTTTCCTAGTGCTTTTATAGCTAAAGGAACCCCACCACACTTCTTAACTATCGCTCTTCTGATTGTCTCCAAGTGTGCATGCTCCCCTCTCCTCCTCGTCCTGAACGCAAGTCGCACAAACAAATGCGAAGAATCATCATCGGATAATCTTTCCATATGCAGACATTAAACTGGTTCCATTTTAAGAGCAACAATCTCAACACGGGTAGTTATTACAAGAACACTACCTCTTGCTCCACACCTTAGTAAGTCATTCAAACTGTTCCACTTATCATGGTAATCATCCCGCACATCATCCAACACGAACAAAAGCTTCTTTCCACGTAACTTCTCTTGAAGACGCTGCAAGGGATCAAGCTCTGTAATGTCACAAGGGCTATTTTCAACAGACTCTATCATGGCTCTTGTCAACCTTCTAAAGTCCGAATCATTAGAAACACGTACCCAAATTCTCAAGTCAAAACGCCTCTTCACCATATCGTCGCTGTTGATTAACTAAGCAAGAGTTGTCTTTCCATTCCACCCATCCCACAAATAGCATAAACAGAGAGATCATTTGAAGTGGTGAGCAATGAATGGATTAGGTCTTCTTTCTCCTTGTCTCTTCCATAAATTTTAGATTCATTCACGTGTGAGCTAGTCACTCTCCAATCAAGGCTGTCCACCTCTACGACCCCAACTTCCTCCTTAGATGGGAGTCATGCGCCTTGGCAATGGCATCTAACTTTTCTCTTACAGTTATCAATCTACGTGCCATTTTCACTCGAAACAAAAGTAGATTATAGCAAGAGAAAAGAAGGATCTTTCTCGGTTTTTGAGATCGCTTTGCTGCAAATGCCTTTGAGCTTCAATGGTGAACTCATCCAGCACATCATCAGCATCATAAGCAGCATCCTTAAGGTTGATCAGCCACTGCTTTATAGCCTCATTCTTCCATTGCTTCTCCTCTGCATCCCGGACCACAGCTTGGATCATTGTGAAGGTGCGCTTGAGATTCTCTTGCTCAGCCTTTAGCCCCTCAACAACTCCCAGTTCTTGAAGCACTGTTGAATTCAAGTTGCTCAAGACTGCAGCCACAAGAGCAGAAACAAGGGCATCAGACATAGCCCCTTGTGTGCTTCCCTTTCTTGGAAAAACAAAAATATAGAAGAAATGAATATGGATATGGATATGGAGAGAGAAGTTTGGTGTGGATGTTACATGTGAATGCTAGGAAATTCAGAGTAAACTATTTAATTTTTTCTTCACGTATCATAGAGAATGCAGGTGCTTAAAGGAAAATTAGCAACTTCGTGCTGGAAGAACTGGGAGTTTTTGAAAGATTCATGCATTGAATTTGTCTCTCTCTATGATGACTCGACCTTCTTACAGTAAAATCAAGGAAAACCAATGATGCTGTACAGAAACAAATACAAAATTAAATTATGATAAACCATGAACACTAAAAGATTATTTTGGAGTAAAAATATTTTTTAAAAGTATTTATATATATATATATATATATATAGAGAGATCATTTGAAGTGGTGAGCAATGAATGGATTAAATCTTCTCTCTCCTTGTCTCTTCCATTAATTTTAGATCCATTCACGTGGGAGCTAGTCACTCTCCAATCAAAGCTGTCCACCTCTACGACCCCAACTTCCTCGGTCTTCTTTCTCCTTGTCTCTTCCATAAATTTTAGATTCATTCACGTGTGAGCTAGTCACTCTCCAATCAAGGCTGTCCACCTCTACGACCCCAACTTCCTCAATATTTGTAATATCAAAATAATTCAAAAATATAATAAAATTAAAAACAAATTTTTTTTTTTTTGAAAATATGTGCCCAGCTGTGTTCTAAATAACTATTTAAAAATGTTTAGGTGTTCCATTTCAAAATATTTTTTACATGAAAATATATTAAAATAATATTTTTTATTTTAAAAAATTTATTTCTAATCAATACAATTAAAACAATAAAAAAATACAACAAAAAAAATTTAGAGCAACAAAAAATATTCAAACCGTTGAACTAAAACACCAAACAAGCCTTAAAAAGATATTTGTTTTTCCAGTAAAACTCTGCTTTTAAAAAAAATAATATTTTTATTTTTATTTTTTTCAGTTTTTGGATCATTTTACACGTTGATATCAAAAATAAAATTTTAAAAATATATTATTTTAATACAATTTAAAAAATAACTAATACAATAACAAACACTCCCTCGAAAACGCCCTCCGAAAATTGTGGTTTCTTTTTCTTTGTTTTGGTAATACCAAAGTTGTAGTTATACTATCGTGTATACGAGATCAAAGGTGGAGGCTGCAGATGCCACCCTCTCGCATCTTCGGTAGAAAATGAAGCGTCTCTTTTGATTATAATAATAATAGTCTTGATTTGATCAGACTCAAAGCGAACTAAATTGACCTCAATTCGAGTTCTTATTTACTTCTATAATGGCCATGGAAGGCTTACAGGGTTATTAACTTCAGGACCTGTGAGATTAGTTATGGTATACGCAAACTGGTCCGGATATCCACGTTAATCTAAAAAAATAAAAAATAAAAATTGACCTGAATTAATTTAATTTTTTAATAAAATATCTAAGATAATATTATTTAAAAAAATATCCAAACTTTTTTAACTAAACAGCACTAGGTCTCGTCCAATCCTTACGTCAACAGGTTATATATACCAAACTTCATCATAGATGAGCGATAAATCTGATTAAAATAAAATAAAAAAAACCTGGAGTCATGCATCCCTACCGTGTACCATGTAAATCTGATTCTACTTTGCAGTTTGAGGAATAAAAAACACTTAATCTCTAACTCTTCTTGTCATTTTCAGTGATCACTGGAGAAGCATGGACTCAACTAAGCTCGGCCATAACTGGCCTAAAGTTTGCTCGGGTCATTTTTCAACAATATTTCCCTCATCGACTTCGTGGCTATCTCGAAAAATTAGTCAGAAGTTGATAAGTTGGGTGGTATCCTTGCATCCACATTACCTTTCATGAATTCACGAGTGAGCGTCTCAAGCGCAGCGAGGCCCTTTCTGCCATTCAAAACTATCTCAGCTCCAATTCTACAAAGACTGCTAAGAGACTCAAGGCTGATGTTGTCCATGAAAGCCAGTCTATCATCGTGATTGCCTGGAAGCGTGGCTATCTCCTTTATGGCCCTCCGGGAACTGGCTAATCGACTATCATTGCTGCTATGGCTAATTTCTTGGGTTATGATCTTTATGATCTTGAGTTGACCACAATCAAGGACAACAGCGATCTTAGGAAGCTATTGATCCAAACCACTGGAAAATCTATCTTCGTGATTGAGGATATTGATTGCTCACTTGATCTAACAGGACAGAGGAAGAAAAAGGAGAACGATGAGAATGATGCCGAAACAGGAAAAGATAAGGATCCAATTTCTAAGAAGAAAAAGGAGGCTGAAGAAGAGAGCAAACGCACTGGTAAGTTTACTTTATCAGCGCTTTTGAATTTCATCGATGGAATCTGGTCAGCATGTGGGGGAGAAGGAATTATTGTGTTCACTACCAATTATGTGGACAGACTGGATCCTGCTTTAATAAGGAGGGTGAGGATGGACGAGCATAGAAATGTCATATTGTTTCTTTGAAGCATTCAAGGTGCTAGCCAAGAATTGTTTGGAACTCGAGTCCCACGAATTGTTTGGAAAAATTGAATAGTTGTTGGGGAAGACAAAGATAGACCTGCTGATGTTGCTGAGAATCTGATGCCAAAGTCAGACGAAGAAGACGAGGAGACTTGTTTGAAGTGTTTGATTGAAGCTCTTGAGGCTTCAAAGGAGGAAGCAAGAAAAGAGTCTGAAGAAGAAGCAATGTTAAGGGCTGAGAAATAAGTAAGATTAGCCATTGTAATTGGATAATTCCTGGTAATCTATCACTATTGTTAGTCAATTTTTCAAAACTGTGCCACCTGCTTCTTGTAGATTCCAAATCACCCACTAGCCTTCACGTCTCTTCGATTATATAAGATCATGGAGATAAAAGATGCTAAAGAAGACATTGTTTAGGAAATGGGGCATTTTCTTTTTGCTGTTGATCATCCTTTTTCACCCTTAGATTCCACAACTCCATCAACTGTCCCTTTTTCTTAAATATTCCTAGAGCTGATAGACATCCACTAAGGCAAACAAAACCAGAAATTATCAAGAGACGGAACCATAATTGAACAGAGTTAACAACACTGCGACTACTGCTGTATTTCATTTCTACTATAGAAACACACAGATCAAGCGTAAACCCTAACCCTAGAGACTTACTTGCATACTAGAGAAACAGAAAAAGAACAAAAAAAAAGAGGCCCAATTAACCACATGAACAAAAGAAAGTACATAGCTAATCTAAGAACTAGTGAACTTAGTGACAGCCTTAGTTCCCTCAGAAACAGCATGCTTAGCCAACTCTCCAGGCAAAACCAACCTGACAGCAGTCTGGATCTCCCTCGAGGTAATCGTGGGCTTCTTGTTATACCTAGCAAGTCTTGAGGATTCCTGAGCAAGCTTCTCGAAAATATCATTAATGAACGAATTCATGATACCCATCGCCTTGCTTGAAATCCCAATATCTGGATGAACTTGTTTCAGGACCTTGAAGATGTAGATCTTGTAGGTCTCCGTGCTCTTCTTCACCCTCTTCTTCTTCTTGTCTCCAGCTACTGCTGCTCCGCCTTCTTTTGGGAGCTTCTTGCCCGCCTTTGGCTTCTTCTCTGCAGGGGCTTTCTCTGCCACTGTCTTCTTCTCCTCCGCCGGCTTCTTCTCCGCTGGCTTTTTCTCTGCTCTTGGTGCCATCTTTTCTCAAAGGCGACGAATACAGAGGAGGAGAGGAGAGGCCAAGAGAGTGTTTTTCGTTGGAGATGACTTTTCGTGCTGTGAGAGTATTATTTCTTCACTTATATAATAGGAGCCGGGTAGTGTCCTTGTGTGATTGGTCGTTGCTTTTTATATGGATTGATGACGTGGGTGGTTTCGATCGTTGGATTAGAAAAGGGTAGTTTATCAGTAGGCGGTATAGATTGTTTGCTATAGTTCCATGGCAGTCGTTTAACACAGATTGCTGACATGGACTAAACAAGTGTAACGCAATTAATTATTCAAAGTTGAGTTCCGTATGAATTTTAATTTTAATTATTTTAACTTTTAACAAACTCGTTATTTGTTTTGTGTTTGGAAAGTGATTAATTGAATGGGAGTTTCGGTGGTTTTTTTTTAAAGTATAATTATTTTAAAGTATAAATTATATCTTTAAAAATTAATAATATATGTTTTCTTTGTACGAGTCTCATATAAAAAAGCTAAAATCACCTTCAAATCAAAAGCTTTTTAATAACCCTCTAATATGTGTTTGATAACAAGTAAAACACTAATTTAAAGATGTGTGATTCATATTAAATCGTTCAACCATATGCTAGTGAAAAGCATGTTTTAGTGATTGTTTCATATTTAATATTATGGTTGGAATTGTGTTATGTTATAACCACAATTTATAGTTATTTAGTTAAATATTTAAATGAAACTTAATGATTTTTTCAATAAAAAATTAAGATTATACCACTGGTTTTACTAAAATAAAAAATTATTGTTTTTTATTGCTCGTTTCATTACCATATGTATAAAGTGAATTATCACCTAATATTTTTTACATGAATTGTCAGACACTTATAATTCATGAGTCATTGTTCACGTGAATAATGACTTTACTATTCATTGGATTATGTTCAAATCAGTAAAAAAATTTAATTTTTTTAATTTATATTTAATATTATAAATTAGAAAGAGATCGCAAGATGATGTAATATTTGCAGAATTTAATTGCAATTAAAATATTATTTCTGATGATATTTTACTTGATTTTATTACAAGTTCAAAAAATCATGAAAATTGTAGTTCTTATCGGATGAATTTAATATTTGATGAAATTGTAAATAAGTTAATGGAACAATAAAAAATATTTGATATAAAATATTATTTATTTAATGATGTAATAGTAATATTTAAATTTACTATATTTAAATTAAAAATCATCAATATTAATATATTTTTTTTAGTTATTTTTTAACCTTAATTTAAAAAACATATTTAACTAAACACATAAAATAACTTTTTATTTAACCTCAATTTCAACCATAATTTTAGCCAAAAATACTTTTTATAAAATAATTTTTTTCAAATTATGACAACAAAAATAACCACAATACCAAACACACCTACTCGTTTCTAAAACTATATTGCAAAAAGTAATAAGCCTATAAGACTATTTAACATTTTTACGAAATATATCTTTATCCTTCTCTTTTTTTTAGTTCTCCAGTTAAGATCCAATTTAAGCCCTCTTTGTTTTTGTGTTTTAAAAATATTAAAAAAATTATTTTTTATTTACTTTAAATTAATATTTTTTTGTATTTTCATATCATTTTAACGTGCTGATATAAAAAATAATTTTTAAAAAATAAAAAAATATTATTTTAATGTATTTTCTAGTCAAAAATACTTTTAAAAACAATGACAACCACATTTCTAACCGCATTATAAGACTCTTATTATCCATATTATTCAAATTAACACCAACCTCTTCCAATATTAAAGAACCTCTCTTTATAACCAATATTTTCATCATCTTCTTCTTCTTTTCCACTCATAAACCATGACAAAACACAAATCAAAACCAAGTCTACATCAACCACCCTTTACTCCATGACAAAGATCAACAAAAACTAACATTAAATTTATTGTTATTAAGTGCGTGTTTGGTGCTGCAGCTATGTTTATAGAAAAACGTTATCTATATATGTTTGAATACGATATAAACATAGTTTAAAGTTTGTGGGACCCATTATATTTTGCTTTCTAAACTGCAAGATTTGCTAAAGTAATTTCAAGCTGCTTTGTTGAAACTGTGATATAACACAATAACTAGATGTGCCCAAGAAAAAGAGTAGAAATAGAGGAAAAAGAAGAAAAAAAAAGTTAACAGTGGAATAATGAATAGTGGAGAGCATTGGATTGTTAGTTCATTAACGACCTCCGTTGTTTCCACTACATGTCAGATATCATCGCCACCTCATATAGTCGGCTCTTCCCCTTCCCCTTCCCCTTCTTCTTATGCACTTTCCTATCACCACCGTTCTGCAACGTAAACAATGGAGAGCAGCTCCCTCACCACTTCCCTCTATAATTTCAATCGTCGTCTTTTCCCTTCCCCTTTTCCTTTTCCTTTTCCTTTTCCTTTTATCGTCTTTTCCCTTCCCCTTCTCCTTCTCCTTCTCCTTCTCCTTCTACCATATTTAGTTACTTCCCATTGTTCTACAAAGTAAATAGTGGAGAGCAACTCTATTGTTGATGGGTCAAACTAGGTTCGCCCCAAACATAAATGCATTAGATCGAGTCCAACTCAAACCCAAATGCATTGAATCGAATTCGACCTAGTAAAATAAAATAAAAATTCTCAGATATTGTATTTTTTTAAAAAAATTAATGTTTAACATGATTCAGTGGCACTATATAGTTACATTAGAAGGAGATTTTATGATGGCATACCATTTGCAAAATTTGATTGCAATCTCAATTTTGTTATTGATAATATTTTACCTCATGTTGTTATACGCTCAAGAAACCATAAAAACTATGATCCTTGTCTGATAAATTTCATACATGATGAAAGTGCACATAGTTTAATGAAATAGTAAAAAATATTTTATATAAAATATTATTTATTTCATGATATAATAGTAATTAAATATTCAGTATTTCAATTAAAAACCATCAATATTAATATATGTCTTTTTTAGTTATTTTATAACTTCAATTTGAAAAATACTCTTAACCAAACATATTAAATTACTTTTTAATCAATATCAATTTCAACCATAATTTTAATCAAATATATATTTTTCCAACCTAATCTCAATTAAAAATACTTTTTATAAAAACAACTTTTTTGAAACTATAACCACAACAACTACTACAATACCAAATATAATCCTATAATCCCTTATTCGCGGATAATCACGTGTGTTATTGTTAGCGTAGAATTTTATTTTCAAGTAGTTAATATTAAATATATATTAATTGTTCAATGTCAAGTATGGAAACAATTAATATCTATTTGGTAATTTCATGTTTTACCATAATTTTAATCAAATATTAATCACATGTTTTTAGTGAATAATTAGTTTTAACCATAAATTTTACCAAACACATAATTTACGCAAAGCAACCACACAAAAAAGTATTTTTTTCAAAAATTACCTTTATGAATCCACAAATTCAAAAGCAACCACAATACCAAATATTATAATTAAAAGGAATTTTTTCTTCCATCAAGATTTTGTAATAAAATTTGATAAGAATTTTTATTTAATTAAATATTTAAAATCTAAACTTTTAATTTATAAATTCTAATTTATACTACATCTCTTATTGAAAAAAAATGATTTTACCTGTTTTTATTAAACATAATTTTAACTTACTTTAATCCTACACTATTTATAAAAAAATATTTTGAAATTATAACTTACAAAAAAGAAGAATTATAAGTCAACACCAAATGAATTCTAAGATTATCTTTGCGAAATCCTAAAATGATCAAGAAGTATTTATTTCTCAAGTATTTTTTGTGATTTATATACTGAACTATGATTAAGTAACTTTTACTCTTCTTAAACTCTTAAACTTGATATGGCCAGTGATAAAAGGTCATATGTTAAAGTTAGGTCCAACTATGTGGTTGTTTTAGTTATTTTGTAAAAATAAAATATGTTTTAAACCTGATTTGATATTTTATTTTGTCTTAATTAACCCTAAACCAATTCTATAAAAAAATTAACGCTAAACCAAATACTTAAGAATAGATCATCCATTAAAAAATATGAAAGCTAAAACAAAGAGAGGTGAGAAGGAAAATTTTTGTTTGTGGAATCCAATCTAAACATATATCAATACTCGAATGATTTCATCTTGGGTATATCAATTTGAATTTTTATAACAAAAAATTTAAACTCGAATTTTATATTGATTTGTACTTTACAAAGAGTTTTTTTTTTTTATTTTGTTTTGTTATCTTATTTGTGTTTGAGAAGTCCAAAGGGTTGTTGGATGTATTTTTTGGCTAAATTTTTAAATATTTGTCAAAATCTGGCTAAATTTATGCTGTGTTTGTTTTTATAGTGGTATCATATTTAAAAAAAATTATATTTTTTTTCAAGTTGATGTTAAAAATAAATTTTAAAAAATAAAAAAATATATATTTTTAATATATTTATAAATAAAAAATATTTTAAAAATCACTACCACTGCAATATCAAACACTACCTCAAACTACAGAAAGAACACGCTAGACTATTAGTCTTATTTGAAGATGTCACATCTTTCATCATATTTTCTTTTTTATATATGCTAAGGCATAAATGAAGATTGTAGTTGCTTTGCGAGGGGAAGATAAAAAGAGAGAGGGAGAAGAAAACACCCATTACCTAACCGAAGGTGGCTGTCAACCTAGCAGAAGGTGGGGAGAATAAAAGACGAGGGAAAAAGGTGGAGCCCAATCGAAGGTTAGAAAAGAGAAATTACTTGCTTTTTTAAACATGATAGATGTTATATATTTTTTTAAAAATACAAAATAATATATATATATATATATATATATATAATTTTAAAGGAAAAAAATTAAAAAAAATAACAAAACAAATGCCTGCCAAACAGGCCTAAAATGAAAAGGAGAATAAGTGGACGCTATCGACCGAACCTCTCCCTGGCCCAACCAAAACTCTCCTCTCCTAGTCCATCAGTGATCAGACCTCTAACACAAAACCCAACTGAACCTTCAATGTCAAGTCCAACCCAGTTGAGAAACATATATGAGAAAAGGGGGTTGTCCACCGACCAAATGCCTACACGCTTACCTTAATTTTCAAGTTACCACTGCATGCATTTCAAAATTCAAACGCCATCCTAGTACAAGCCACTCTACCGTATCATTCCTCGACATTTACATCGTAGGTAAAGCTCCTGTTTAAAAGTGCAACACAGACAGATGTTGGCGAAAATTCTTTTTTTTTTTTTGTTTAAAATTCATTTTTTCTATATTTTTGTCTCATCAAAAATAAATTTTAAAAATAAAAAAACATTAATTTAATACATTTCTTAAAAAAAATATTTTGAAAAACAATTAAAATTATATTTTACAAAACAACCTCAATAACTCCCTGACTTTGCAATGATTAACAATGAAGGAGACGACATCCCCTGGTAATAGGTTTGTCAACAGGTTTGCCACCTTATTCTCGTGGATTTGCAACCTAGGCTCTACTATCTTTTCATATATATATATATAGCAAGGATATCGAAGGAGCAACCACCATTAACAACAAATCTACATATACTAAAAAACTCAACCCATCACCGGTGCACAAAATCTCCACTTACACTCTATTTTCTTACTTCTCTTCCTGACTTGAGCATTAGAAAGTCTGTTTTACAGATGACACCAACCTGCCCTCAACAGCCAATCCGAAAAAGCCCAAATTCATCTGAAGTTTTTCAGAGATTTCATCACTTTCTAAGTTTTTCAGAGATTTCATCACATTCAACAATCAGTTTAAGAGCACACAACGTAGTGAAATTACTAATTAAAAATGAAGGTCTTCAAAACCACATCCTAAATGTTACATTTGGAATACAATAAATACGTGTAAATCAAACGTTATCTATATTTTGTTTTGTTCCCCAATACCAAACTGGAATAGGAACAGAAATTATGTATATTCCATCATCTTGCCCTTCAAATCAGTCTTAAATGTGAGTTTTGAAAAGTAACAAATGGTAACTCATGTTGTGCTCACTAGTGATATTTCAGTGTCACAATCCAATCTGATCTTCTGTTTTCCCGACCATGTTCGTAGCAATTTCCAGCCTTTCAAGATAATTTACATCACATTCAACAATCAGTTTAAGAGCACGTATAACTTTATGAAATTCATCGCTGAAGACCATCCTCGAAATGTAACTGTACAAGGTCCTTGTTTCCTAGTCTTACAGATTTTCATAACTATTTTATGGAGAAATTTTGAACTGTCTGGCAAACATGTTAGCTAATATTTTGACATGAAATTGACCGATTTCATAAGACCATCTACTGATTTGCAGGCAATTAATGTTGAAAACAAAGATGACAGATATGCTTAGGCATGACTTAGCTGATAAGAGTTAAAAAAGGAATATGTTTCTGGTCTAAGCAGCTGGAACTCCATTGAAGCTCGACTCATCCAACATCTCAACTACAGGAGCAAACTGCACAGGAAGAAAAGTAAGAAAGAGAGAGAATAACCAAGAGCTCATAAACATATAAACTGACCTCATCATCCTCTTCGAAGTATATGCTGCCATCAACTGCGCTATTCTGCTGGAACTCCCATCCCAGAATATTCTCAAGTAGTTCTTTCAGTTTCCTAGTCTGCAAGAGTTGGAACATTAAAGTGCAAACATCTTCCATTCATTCATCCAACACCAGATCATCCATTTCAATGACATTTAGAAGTGGTGAATACTAAATGAAACTATAGATTGCAATAAATTGATTTCTAATCAAATGAAGCCTATCCAGGAGCACACATTAATCTAAGATTCCAATCCATAAGTTAAGATCTGAAACATTCTAGCAAATGGTCAAAAAAGATATGATATAGTGTTTTTTTCATGCAAAAGGAAGAGAATTTGGTATCATGTCAACTATGCATGACAATTAAACATCACAGAAAAAAGTAAAGAATTTGTAGAATTTGGTATCATGTCAAATATGCATGACAATTAAACATCACAGAAAAAAGTAAAGAATTTGTGATGGACACCATCCTTATACTAGTGGGAGAAGAACAGAATAGAACTGCAAGCATGAGCATATGAGTCTGTGGCTTTCACAACTCGCATACAAAGAGAGGTTTGCAGTCAATAACCAAGAATCATAACTATAAGAAGTTTCTAAAATAAAGAAGACCAATTTAGTTTTTCTGAAAAGAATGTTTCAAAATAAAACTTTTGAGATATAAAATATGAAATTTACATGTAAAAGAAAAGAGCAAATTGACTATGAAAAGATGAGTTTAATGTACAAACCCATGTCAAAAGATCTCCATCCACCACAGTGGCATCTTGCACCAGCAAAAAGAAATCCTGCAACCCATTATTAAGCCATAAATCAATCACTTGATCCTAACACAAGAATCAATATGTAATCCTTGCAACACGAATGATTTGAAATTGCTATAAGGTTTTCTTTTTCTTTCCGTGGCCTAGTTGTATAAGAAGTTGCATGGCAGGCAACCAATTATATGTAATGCCTAGGAACTTAATAAGGAGACAAGCAAATTTAAATCACCACGATCTAATTCAAATGTGAAAAGTCTCTTTTAAGTGGCAATTGAGCCTCATCAGTTAATTTTGGTGCAACGAACTACCTTGCAAAGTCGGTGCAAAAAGCTATCAGCAGAAAACCATGACTCGTCCAGCAATGATGATACTGCTATTCCTGCACCATTACTTTCTTTCCTATCTTTCTGAAGTCCATATTTCAGTTGATAGAAGATGACCTTGATGAACTGTGTGAAATTCATATGAGCCAGTACCAGTTAGAACAAAATCTATAGAACCAAAGGTGCATGTATAATGTATTAGCTTTCAACCACACAATAATGCATAAAAACTCAGGCATCAAAATATCAACACCACAAAAGGATAAACACCAGGATCACTAAAAAAAAACCCAGATATACTAACAAGTTTTATCCAGTAAACCAAGCTTGCTAAGTGGATATAGTTAAATAATTGGTGAAGTTGACTAGAGAACTTCAAAATGATAATAAGAGTAAGAAGTTGGGGGAAGCCATGATAAAAAGGTCAAGGCATCAGGTTTCCAGAGTCAAGCAAGCAAATGATTAGAAAGTCCAGCCACTATCATTATAAGGAAGGGGATAAAAATTAAGGTACCAAGGAGCATAAAAACCCATGTGATAATAAAAAAAAGAATTTCAGATAAGATCACAGAAAAAGATTCAGGAATCTGAAACCCAGATGTTAAGGCCTCTTTAGTTGGGTTTATCTGCTAATAACATCACCTTCAGTTAACCTTTTCATTTTGGTGCTCTATTCAGTTACCTTTTCTTTTTGCGGTGGTATTCAGTTACCTCAATTTTAAAACCACCATGATCATGTAATAATATAAAGAAAAACTCAAAACAATTACTGTCAGAATATTACCTTAGTAAAAAGATGACTCCTTGTACGAAAAGGCTGTAAAAAGAACAAAAGAGCACTGTCATTAGAAGATAAATAATACAAAATCCAAAGCTGGAATGAACATCATTGAGGTGATATGTGTAAACTATGCACAGGATGAACTACAAGATAACCAAACACTTATAGAGCACCAAAAGTGAAAAAAGAAAGAAAAAGGTGCTTTTAAAATAATAACATGCTTTCACATTAGAGAAGATAATGGGACAGAAAAAAAATGAAAAGAAAAATTTTCAGTACTGAGTGACCAGTTCACTTTCACCATAAATTAACGAACTTAATTGTATTAAGGAATGGGGAGTAGTATATCATACTATATCAGCAAGAAACTATAAAATACAAAGGAAAAATGGTTAAAAAAAAGTTATTTTAAATGAGAAATGCTCAGAAGATATTGCTGCTTGCAGCACTGAACCAAACACCTAAGCATGTGCGATACTTGTTTCATTTTCATGTGACAGCCACTCAATGTATTGTGATGCACTAAATCACTATATACAAGCACCTGCACCTGCTGTAGAAGATTAGAATCTAGGGAGACGTTGAAATGCACAAACTATGAGTGTGTATATATTGTTCTGCTATTGCTCTTGAATATATGCCTTGTTCAATCTAATCAACACCTCTTTGAATTTGGGCACAGGCCATAATTTTCAATTATTGAAAGCAAAAACATAGCAAGAAAAACTTTGTACATGAAAGAATACAATCATTGGATTCAGCTCACAGGATATGATATAGAACAGAAGAAAGAACAGTGTCAAAGAAAGTTCACAGAAGAACATGTGCGCACAAAGAAGAATAACATAAAGGCACAGTGGGAAGAGTAGTGGTGAAAAACATCATGATCTTAACATGTGGATGAGAAAGTGCACATGCATGATTAAATAAAGCATTGGTTTTCTAAGTTTCAAAGTATTGAGAGCAAATTATATCTCAAACTAATATTTTACTGTCAAGGGAAACTGAAACAAATCATTACTTACAGCGTCAATGCAACTCAGTAGAAGGCTAACCAAAGATTTCCACTGAAAAAATGCTTCAAGTGATTGCCCCATCTGCAGAGTTTTTTGAATGCCATAAAGATATGATACCATCGATCAATGTGCGAAATGCAGGATTCATCTGTGCATACCAAAAATGCAATATAAGCAAACTGCAGCTCCCCTAGAAGTAAGTCTTCAGAACCTCCATAGTCTTTAATCAAAACACTTTCTAGTAATTCAGTCTGATAACAGGAAAACAAGAGGAGGAAGAAGAAAGAAAGAAAGAAAGAAACAAGTTAAGGAAGAAAGAAAGAAAGAAAGAAAGAAACAAGTTAATCTAAATTATAAAATGTCAAAGATAATTCAGAAGCCATACATACCAATACTTTACCTTGTCAAGATTCAAAGAAGTAAGTTCTTTCCCCTCCATTCCTCTTCGTTTAATAACACGTGGGATTGTAGTGTAATAACATCCTCTCTTCTTGGACCGATCAACTGATGCAGATGCTGAGAACTTACCAGTCCCCAATTGTGCATCTAGAGCTCTCTCAATTGATGTTTTAGGACTGTTTTTATCCATTTCAGATTCACATGCAACCGTAATTTCTCCCCCAATGGGTTCTGTGAATTGAATGAGCAATTCAACATAAACAAGCTGTGAGGAATTCACTATCAGGAGAGGCACACTATGTATTTCAAATATGCTAGCAGAGTCATAGTATTTCATAGACAGATGAAAACCTTTGTTCTATTAAAAATAAGTGACTAATGCATATTCTTACATGATTTACATGCTTCAAGCTCTCTACATCAATTACTAGCCAAGAAGCTAAAACTAACATTCACATCAACCAATACCCATATCCAGTGCTGAACTTTTCCTATCTAAATTTAAAAAAAAAATGGAAATGTGATCTGATCAGTCAATGAACATAATATATCTACAAGAAAAAAAATATTTAAATTAATATAAAGTATATATCTATGTGGATTCTCCAAAGCAAATTTGAAAAAGTAGAAGAACCAAATGTAAAATGAGAAAACAGCAGCAATTATAGAAGATGAAAATGAAGTGTTAGAAGCACCAAGCACTCAACCATGAGAAAGAAATCATGAAGAAATCCTAATAAGAGCTAACAACAGAGCTGTTTGGAATAAAAAGCACTTCTAGTAGCTAAAATACCAATTCGTTTGATGATGGTCTTTGTGAGGTAACTAGACAATCGCTTCCATTCTCCATACTGGCTTAAGTTATAAGGACCAAGATATCTGTCAAACTCTAAACTTTTAACTGCTTGGCAAAATCTTTCTTCCTGGGCAGCAAAAAAGGAGACAAAAAACATAAACCAAAATGAAGCCAGCACCATGCACACTAAGCAAATGTATAGATTGAATACTGTCTTCCAAAAAGTAAAGTGTTGAACAGGAACTTCCAAAAAAGAAAACCCAGGTCCGGAATTCTTGTTGTCTAGCCATGTGTTAGAGTGATATGAAAAGTATAGCTATAAATATTCATGTATCTATCAAATTAAAGGCAGGGTTGAAACTGTGCAGGTATGGGTAAATAAGTGAGATCCTTGTAGGAAAATAAACCGTGCAAAAGCTCTCAGTTCCTATAACCATGTAGAATTGATTCTCCTTGCTAGTAATAGATCATTAAGTGTTCGTTAAAGTTATTGAGAAAGCACAAGCATTAACATTATTGCAAAACCAAACACAAGGAAAGACATTATCTCGTGATGGGGAAATCATATAGTCAACCCAATTAGTCAATAACTTACATGTTAAAGCATTAACCAGTTCAATATATTATATCTTGGTTTAAATGAACGTTGATCTGACATTGTTTAACTATACATGCATAAAGCAAGTACACTTGCAAATAAAAAAGCCTTTAAATGTTCCCCTCAGCAAGCAGCAAAAACCTTCAAATTGGAATTCTACAATTCCCAGCCACTTATCAACGTACAGATTTCCTTGGACCAACTGCTAGAATAACTTGCCTTGTCTTGTCCAAAGTTTTCATATCCCAGGACACCTTTATAAAAGAAGAAACTAACCAAGACAGCTAATGTAAGCTGAGGACCACGACACTTTTTTCTCTTGAAGGAGACACTAATGTAAGCTGAGGACCAAAACCACGACACTTTTTTCTCTTGAAGGAGACAAGTACCAAAAATTTGAAGGAACAGATCAAAGGACACTGTCCAAGTAAATTGGGTGGAATTAAGAAATGGCCCACTGTAACCACTAGAAGGAAAAATATAATCCTCAGCTCCAAGAGAATGATCACCAAAGAGTTCTAGAAAGGAAAGCCAGCCAACTACACTACAACTCGACTAAACCATCCAATTGTTAAAGCGATTGCGACTCATTAGCAAAAAAGTTTGACTCAGGTAATCATAACTTGGACAGTTTTTCCTTTTCCCCTCTTGATATTAGATGGAAGAAAAAAAAAAATATAAGGAACAATACATTCTTCCTATTAACAAGGCTTGTGTTACAAATGTACCGCAAACTAAACAAGAAAAGAAAAAATCACCACAAAGTTACCAGCATCACTAATTCTATTTTCACAACAAGTAACTCAAAACATACAGTAAGAAGCATATTCAAAAAGATAAATAAACACAAACCTCGTCTTCTGGAACCTTCACCAGCCTTTCCTCTTGTTGATTCCATTTACGAACAATAACCTGTTCATTAACAAAAAAAAATGAAAAGCAAAAAAGCAGTCATAATAAGAACAAATTTCAAAAATTAGCATTCAAAACAGAAATTAATAAAAATAAAAATTCAATCAAATAAAAAGAAACCCTACCTCAGACGGAGCCGCATCAACGAAGAAGCCAACGATAGGGGAGAATTGCTTGCCGTCTTTACTAGAAGAACTGTAGTAAACAAAATGAGGACCAGGAGGTATCATTTTGATGCCTTTAAATGCTGGTCCCACTGAAAACATCTGCAATTTGTCACAGTCAGTCACGATAGCATAAATTTCGAAATTCAACTAAACGGAGAGAATCTCCAGTACCTGAGTGTCAATGCCGACAATAGTGTACTGAGGGACGTCGAGGAGGAGGAGTGTGGCTCCTTGCTTTACCAGCTCTAACGCCGTCTCTGGATCCATGGCTACCTATTTTTAAGAGATTGTTTTTAGTTTTCTGGTTTCGGTTTGAGAGTAAGGAAGGAAGAAGAGAGAGTGAAAGAGTGAGAGACGGACCAGGCAGTCGCTTTGCAGTTGTAGAAGTAGAATCCAGAAACATCGAGGGCCGTTTCGGGGTTTTAAATAGTTTGTGTTTGGTGAATTTAGGAATCTTTGGGTTTGTAATTGTAATTTCAACGACTTACGGGTGGCAAATGACAATCTTTGGTTGATTTTAGATAGGGGCGTTCACGGCTTTCGGGTTTAGATTTATAATTGAATCCAACTCCACTTCTAAACTCGAATTATTTGATTTTTTTTGGAGTTGGGAAGCTTAAATATATTAAATTTAGGTATTTTTTTCTATATTACAAATATTTACCGGATATATAGATTTAAAAGACTAATTTTCATGGGATTATATTTAGAGGTGAGTATATTGTAGGCATCATTAGGTTTAATTTTTATATCTTACTTCTTTATTAAATTCTTGATATCTTTTATTTCTCTCCAATGAAAAATAATTTTTAAAATAAATTTTTATGCTTTAATTTTTTTTTTATCTTGAGATAGTAACGATAGTAATGGAAAGCTTCTATTACTTAAAAAAAAACTAAAAATACATTGCAAAATTAGAATTACTACTCAAAAAGTTAGATTTTAATGAAAGTTTCTTTTAAAATTTTCGACTATAAGTCCGTTGATTCCAAAAAAAAAGTGAGAAAAATTTCTCATAATTGCATGAGCCTATCTATATACAAATAATTCGCAATTTTAAGAGATTGGTATTTTAATGAAAGATTTTTGCTCTTTTACTTAATTTTTTGGACTTGATGTCAACATTCATAACTTCTTTTAAATGTATCAAATTGATAATGGAGATGTGTTTTTAATATTTTTTAAACGAAAAACTTAATCTTAATTCAAACATATCATCCAAAAATACTCTTTATTATTGGAAAAAAAAAATGTTTAGCCTGGATGATGGACATTGATGCATCATTCTTGCTTGAATTCCTACAAATTTATGACGTGAAAGAAGGGATCGTTTTCACTAGTCTCCTCAAGAATGTCACATTTGGTTGATTATGCAGGGAGAAAATCAGCCCACAACGCAATTCTCAGAGATATGGTAATGCTTGAGAACCAAATCCCATTATTTGTGCTGAGAAAAATTCTTGAAGTTCAATTGTCATCGTTAGAGATGGCTGATGATACGCTACTCTCAATGCTGGTTGGATTTTACAAGGAGATTTCCCCATTTAAGATGTTGGAGGACATTCCCAAGATCAATATCTCTCAATGTGCTCTTTTTTTTTTTTTTGATTTATGTGGGGGTGTCCGGGTTAGCTTACTCGCACCACGACTAATCTCCACGGCCCATTGAACATCCTGCAAGTCCAGTGAGCAAGTAAGGCACCGCGAGGGTGATAGACATGCACGGTAAGACTCGAACCCAGGTGCGGAGGAAGGAAACAACTCCCTCCCACCGCTGTACTAGAACCTTACTTGCCTCTTGATAGACTGTATGTATGACATTACTGTGCCCAATATTGAAGCACAAGATCAAGAGATAAATGAGGCTGACGATCAGCTTGGTGCAATGCAAGGCAAATGTCTGTCATCTGAGAATTCAAACCTAATCTCAAGGTTAAGCGAAGGTCTGGTGCGTCTTCTCAAAAGATTGCTATTTTCTAGACATGTTAAGGTCATGCTTAAATTGCCCTGGACAATCGTCTCTAACCTTCCTGGATGTTCAATCTTGAAACAACCTGTTGAATAACTTTTCTCACAAGACAAAGAAGTCGAACCAGAGAATGAGAACCTGAACAATGAACTTAATAAATAAAATATACTAAAAGGTCTAGTGATTCTGTTACTATTATATATTGGAGCAGTGTAATGATAGAATTACTTTCGCCATAAAAAATTGCAAAGACTGCAAGATAAAGGTGGAGTTATTATTTTACTATAGGATGGATATGGTATTGAAAGAATGGTTGCGAAGAAAATAGTTAGTTTCAATTTTAGTGAGGCTACAAACACCTAACATTGGGGTTGGAAGCCTTGAACACCAGTACGTTAAATGGGATTGCAGGCCCCAAGCTATAGACACATGGTATTGAAGCTACCCTAAGCGATGGATCAAACCTGTGCGCATGACTGTAGACTCAAGTAAGTGAGTCTGAAGACCTGCTCAGGATACTTCAACCTTAGGTCCTATATCAAGATCAAATTCTGTTGGGTTACATGTCGGGACCCTTACTTTTACATCCTGTGCGGAGATCCAATTCTATTAGGTGGTGTGTCAAGATCCAATATTCTTGAGCTTTTGGATTTATTAATATAATTTTTGGTGTTATAAATATTATTATTTGTTTATAATTTAAAGTATTTATCTCAAAAATATAATTATATTTTTGTTATGAATATAATAGTTCGTGTTATAAATATTATTATTTTTCTTATAATTCAAAATATTTATCTCAAAAATATAATTATTTATGTTTTAAATATAATTATTTTTGTTATAATTCACAATATTCATGTAAAAAATATTATAATTTATGTTCTAAATATAAATATTTTTATTATAATTCAAAAATTAATATAAAAAACATTATTATTTGTAATATAAATATTAATATTTTTATTATAATTTTCTTGGGTGCTCTATATGCAGAATTCATCGGCCTTGGGTCCTGTTCAGGACACTGGGTTCTTGAGTTTTTTAATATAATTATTTGTGTTATAAATATTATTATTTTTTCTTATAATGTTTAGACCTAATTGTATTGGATCTGGCGTCAGGACCTAATGCTCTTGAGTCCTACATCAAAACCCAATGTTCTTTGGTTCTTTATCAGAACCCAAGGTTCATAGGTTTCTTAATATAATTATTTTTATTATAAATATTATTATTTTTCTTATAATTCAGAGTATTCATATAAAAAATATTTTCATTTTTGTTATAAATATTTTTATTTTTCTAATACTTCAAAGTAATATTCATATAAAAAATATTCTTATTTGTATTATAAATATTATTATTTTTATTATAATTAATAGTATTCACTTTAATAGTATTGTTTATGTTACAAATATTATTGTTTTATTATATTTCTTTTGAGTTCTTTATCATGCCCTAAAGATATTGGATCCCGAGTCAGGTCTTAATGCTCTTGGATCTTACATCAAGATCCAAGGTTAATAAGTTTTATATTATGATCCAGTTCTCCTAGATTCTATAGCTAATTAATCTTATGTCATGATTTTTATTATATTAAAAAAAATTTAATATGAAACTTATTAACAAGAATTTAGTGAAAATAAAATAAAAATAAATGTTCAAGTTATAAATTATCAAATATAAAATTAAAATCACCATAAAATAATAGGTCGAGTCGAGTTATTATATTTTAAAAATCTTGACATATAGCATTTATTTCTTAGAAATTTTAATCCACTATCATTTATAATATATATCGCAGCTGTCAGCAAATTCATTTTATACACACACAAGATTCGTGGGGCTAACCTTAATCAGCCATAACAGGAATTCTGTTGATAATCTAAAATTTAATCGAAAATTAGAGACTACTCTGTTTAAGAAAAACAAAATTGAATGCCTTGTCATTATCTATGTTAAAATCATAACCTCCCGAAAAATTTAAACTTACCCAAACATGGTTAACAACTTACAAAGAATCTAGAATAGTAGGTTGCAACTATCAGTGATGATTGACAGTTGCAGTTCTCAAAGAAGAAAATCAACATTGATAATATCTGGTCCAATCTTCAAACTGATTCGCACCTGTAGTGAGCAATGAAAGTCCCAGCTGATCAGTCAAACAATAGCCTGAAGCTGATTCAGAGGCAGTCCCTGAAGGTGCAGTCACTACTGTTGTTAATGGAAATAACTTTATCAGAACACGAGCTGAAATCAGAAGACTCAAGGAGATTCCATATAAGATCCACATCGACTTCGACTGGAAATTCCATACCACTATCAGTAGTTGAACCATCAGCATTCCAATATGAATCAGAATAATTAGCACCATTATCTCCTACAATGGCAGAATTCTGACCGATTTGATCACCACCCAAGCTAGATGAAGAATCATCTCGCGGTTTAGGCTCTAAAGCCAAAAAATCATCAGGCTTTGGCTCAACAGCTATGCTTATAACAACATTCTCAGTTGCGTTATTCATCAGCTTATTCTTGGCATGACCCAACAAACTTTCCAGGATATCTACAACATCCTGTAACTCCTCAACTGAAGTACTAGACTGCTCAATCTCCTCTAAAGAATCCCATAAAAACCCTCCAACGTTTCTCTTCTTGTTTTGCATTAGAGTATTAACATCACCCTCCAATGCCTTGATTTCTTCATAGAGGGAGTTGCTGGCTGACTTGATTCCTGCTTCGTATGCTACCGCTTCCGGGGCTGCTGTAAAACTGTCGAGGAACCTGTCGAAGACAGCATCAATGGAAGAGTGGCCAAAGGTATAAACTTTTTCTTTGGACCCAGTTGAAGAGACCATAATGGCAATTTGAGCATCACAAATCCTGCACAAATCTGCTGCTTTGTTGAAAAGACCTTGACGTCTTTTAGTAAAAGTAACAGACCTTTGCTCTGCTGTTTCTCGCTTCGCCATTGGAATTTTTCTTGTTCTCCCCATGGTAAACTACTGCAGCTAGCCTTGATGGGTTCTTTTCTTACAGCGAAGTTCTTTTCTTGTAAGAATGTGTCTCCTTATATATAGAAGGAAACTGGAGACTATGCGGAGTGGAGCCCTTATCCTTGCGAGTACAGAACTACTTCCTTCCTTGAAGAAAGGGAATAAAACCCTAGGTCCCTAGCTGTACAACTGGTCAACCCTAGCTGTTATTGTACATGCAATCGTCTAATACGGCTCGATTTTCTTTATTAAAACTCTTAGGCTGCACATGTCCAGCCCTTACACGGTAAAGCTTTCTTTCTTTTTTTCATTATTCATTATTTTCTTAATATTGTTTTTTCGAAATAATCGGTAGTTGTCTTTGTAATTTTTATAAATAATTAAAAAATAACGACTATTTTTCAATATTGATTGCTCAAGCAGAGGATCGGTTGCATATTTTTTTATTTATCAAGGTAAAAAAAATATTTATAAATGTATTTAAATTAAATAATTAAAATATATATATGATATTAATACTAAAACATAAATATTAAATAAAATAATTTACAATTAATGTTGACTGGTTATTATATTTCTCACCTAATTTTTCAGAATTATTCAATTTCTTAAACAAATGTGACAACTCACAACATCGCTGGACACACTCCCAACACTACAAAAATTCAACAAGATTACTCGCAAGATCCTATTTCAGGAATAAGGTTTTAAAGTTTTATAATATAATTATTTTTGTTATAAATATTTTTTTTTATATCTAGATCAGGTATAATTTTAAAACTTGATTTGATGAGTCATCTCAGGATCTAACTTACCTAAAGCTAAAACTGGATTGAGTTTAAAAAAAAAATAAGAAAAGTCAAAATCCAAGCTAATCTAATTAACCAGATAAAACCCAGTTAAAAATCTTATTATAATTTTTTGATTTTTTTAATAAAATAATATTATTTTAATTTAAAAAAACAACCAAAATTAACTCAGATGACTGGATCAAAACAATCAAAATTAACTCAGATGACTGGATCAAAACCCGGACCAAATCAGGCTTAAAAACTCTATTGAATTTGATGTCAGGACCCAAGGTTCATGGTTTCTTAATATAATTATTTGTGTTATAAATATTTTTTTTTTAATTCAAAGAATTCATATAAAAAATATTATAATTTATGTTATAAATATTCTTATTTTTATTATACCTAATAATATTAATGTTAAAAATAATATTATTTATATTATAATTTTTTTTAGACTCTGAATCAGGCCTCAAGGATATTAAGTCATTTCTCAGGACGAATCCTTTTTATTATATAATAAAAATCTAATACGAAGCTCATTAACAAGAATTTGAAGTCTAAAATTTTAAAATAAAATAAATATAAATATTTAAATTATAAATTATCAAAAATAAAGTTAAAATGACCATAGGATATATGGGTTAAGCTGAGTTAATCGAGTTTTAAAAATCTTGCCCCATAATATTTATTTTTTAAAATTTTTAACCCATTATCATATATATATATATATATATATATATAGACTTTGATGGATAAGGTCAATATAGATAATACAAATATTATACATGAGCTAGTTTTTCTTAATACTTCTACTTTTAGTTAATACTAGCTAGGTGACATGGGCTACATCTCGGGTTAAAAGATGTTGAGTTTGATTGCAACATCACATTCAAAAACTTCGAGTCTACTCAACAATAATATTTATAATATAAATAATAATATTTAAATTGTCTATCCAAATTATAATCTTTTTTAATCTTTTTTAAAAAATTGGTTTGTCTTCAATAATAATAGTATTTTTAAATTTTTTTATTAATGATAATAATATCAATAAGAATAATAATTTTTAATTTTACCCTTCAAATCAAATCTAAGATTGTTTTTCAATATTGATAATAATTGTTTTTCTAAATTTATTAATTATTTTATAAATAATATTAATTATAATAAAAAAATAATATTTTTAATACAAATAATAATATTTTGACTATCAATATTATTAATTATAATAAAAAAATATTTTTATATTAATACTTTTAATTAGAAAAAAATAACAATATTTATAATATAAATAATAATATTTAGAAACCTAAAACCAAGAACCTTGAATGTTTACGCTGGATATAAAAAAATTGGATCATAACTCAGGACCTCAGCAAAATGGATCCTGACACAAAACCCATTAACCTTGGGCGTTTATGCATGAGTCATCACACTTGGATCTTGACACTTGACCTAAAAGGAATTGGATCCTAACACAGTACCCAAAAGAATTAGATTCAAGGCAGGACCACAGCGAAATGAGTCCTAACACAGGACCTATTAATGTTGGGTCTTGTTTTATGACTATTACTTTTGGGTTCTGATGCAAGACTAGAATTAACTTCAGACTAAAAAAACCATTAGTCTTTGATCCTGATGGAGGACCCAAGAAAATTAGATCTGGACCTCATGCTTTTAGGTCTCCAAAATTATGAGGTTCTATTATGCAGTAGGGACCAAAACTACTTTGAACCCTACCCCCAACAAAACCTAACTCTAATGGATCCCGATGAAGGCACGACTTAACACATAATTTATTCATGTATTTAATAATATATATATAATTCAAAACTACTAAATAAAAAATTTAAAGATAATAAAACTTTGATTAAACTTTGAATATCATATTATAAAATTAAAATATCTTTTATTACACAAAATAATATTATATTATAATATTTATAAACTATTTTTTAATGGATTTTATTGTTAAAAAATTCTCTTATATAATAAAAATATATAAAGTATATAATGTGAATAAAAAATGTATTAAGAGCTCCACTGACTTTAATACAATAATATTAGAGAAAAATATTAAAAAGTTGTGAATTTTTTCAAATAATTTTTGAAATGCAAAAACAAACATACTTTAATAAAAAAATTCAACATAACCTCAAATGAAAAAAAAATTATGATCACCCAACTTTTAAACAATATAAAAAAATTCCCACCAATTTATTTCTTATTTACTTTATAGGAAAAAATTACATAAAAAAAAAATTAAAAGCATTGAGCCTTGTTAAGGGTAGGACCCAATATTGATGGGTCTAACCGTAGCAAGACTGAAGGGGCTAATGGGTCTAGTTATGGCTGAACCCAAAGCTATTTTGGATCCTTACAAGGGAAGGACCTAACTCGAATCTAACTCGAATGGGTCATGTGAGGCAAGATTCAATTTAATATATCGGCTATGTAACTAAACTCAATCTAAATATATTTAAACATAAAATTAAAAATAAAAAAAAAATTAAAATTTTTTAAAGTATTTTTAAAACGCAAAAACATGTTTTAATAAAAAAAATTAAACCCAACCTAAAATGAAAACAATTATCATCACCCAAATTTTTTATAATATAAAAAATTATATTAATTTATTTTTTTTATAATATAAAAAAAATCAATAAAAAAATTCAAAAAAAAATATTATCCACTTGAAATTAGACGTGGACACTACTGACCTCACTTGGAGCTAGGCGAGAACGTGCCCTTACCCATCTCAAAGTTGGAGGAGGGCATGCCATACTCCAACATGGAGTTTTACGCTGAAAAAGTAACAATCTTGTATTGAAGTGTGACTCTTGTATATTGGCTTTTAAATGGAGAAGGTTTTAGAAAGATAATCCATCAATAATATATGTCTTTAATAATTTTTTAAATAATCTTAATTAGTGCATATGATCCAATGTGAAAAAAGTGAGTGTTAAATGTTTAGTATAAACCAAGTAAGAGAAACGTTTTGCTTTTCAATATTAAATAATAAACCATATAATTAATGCCCCCTTTAATGCTAGTGAATGCTTAAGACCAAAAATTAAAACAAAAGAAAAAACCAATAGTGAAGGTCTAATTTATTGGCCTGTGACTATAAAACCTCACTTAATTACTTCTTTATCACTAAATGCAAATGACTTGAACTGCCAGAACAAAAATCTTTTTTTCTAGAGCACAAACATGCCTTCTCGCCATTCCACCATGCCCTCCAATGCAAATCCAAACTTTGATGAACATCGATGGATAAGTAACATTCGTCGAACACTCGACGAGGAGCTTGAAGATGACACTGAAATTCCTGTCTGTATTTTCAATGTCCTTAAAATTCTAATGACAAGTTGCCCAGATTGCTATGTTCCACAGCAAGTTGCAATAGGTCCATACCATTACTGGCGTCCGGAGCTCTATGAGATGGAGAGGTACAAGCTCGCCGCGGCCAAAAGAGCTCAAAAACGCCTCGAAAGCCTCAAGTTTTCACACATTGTTGATAACTTGATCAGCCTTGAGTTGAAGATTCGAGCTTGTTATCATAAGTTCTTAGATTTTAGTAATGAGACTTTAGCCTGGATGATGGCCATTGATGCGTCATTCTTGCTTGAATTCCTACAAATTTATGCCGTCAAAGAAGGGATCGTTTTCAAAGAAAATGATTTTTGTAGGTTATGATCAACAATCTAGAGGATACAATATTTACAATCATAATAAAAAAAGATGGTGATTAGTAGAAATGTTGAGTTCAATGAAAAATAAACATAGAATTGGAAGGTAGATGATAATGAAAAATGTGACTTCCTACTAATTTTTTATGAAAATGAGAAAAGATATAAAAATTATCAAGAATCTATAATTACACTTCCACAAACACCAGTGAGCGCAACTTCTCTTCTTTTTTTTCTTATTCTAGTAGACGCTCAAGTAGTGACACTCTATCAAGTCCATCAAAAAAAATGAAGAGACTTGATGATTTATATGAGGTAACTAATCTTATTGATAATGTAACATTATATTGTCACCTTGCTAAACGTGATCTTATAGTGTTTGATGAAGCAATAAAAAAAGCAAATTAGAGAATTTTGTAGAAGTGATGATTGCATCAGTTGAGAAAAATGACATATGAAAATTGATTCCTAGATTATGGGGAAAGAAACCAATAAGTGTTAAGTGGATTTACAAAAAAGAATATCAAAAAAGAAGTAAACAGATACAAGGCAAAGTTAATGACAAAAAAACTATAATAAAAAGTATGAAATTGATTATGATGAAATATTTATTCCAGTTGCTAAATTAGAAACCATTCAATAAATCTTTTGCTATTATTGCACAAAATAGATAAATAATCTATAAAATAAATGTTAAATTGGCATGATTTTCTTGAAAAGAAGATCTACATTAAGAAACTTATAGAATATAAAGTGAAAGGATATAAAGAAAAATAACTAAAATGACTTTTTATTCATATTGAATATTCATAAGCATATTAAAAAAGAAAATATGCATATTAAATACATATAAAATTATTCATAAACTAATTGTTAATATTTTCATAAGAAGCCCTAATATTATTTTAAAACTATGGAACAAACAAATAATTATTTAAATATCATTTTCAAAAAAATATTTTTATAAAATGAGAAAACAATAAAAGAAATTAAAAGGCAAGCACGACTAGGCTTCAAAAAGATTTAAATAAGGAGAAATACCCACACACACACACAAGATATCCTCTTTTTTTTTTTTATCAAAAGCATTGTTTTAAAAGGAAAAAAAGCTTATCATAATATTAAAAACAAATAAAAACAAAAGCATCATTTCAGTAATTTTTATCCAATTATATTAAAATTTTAAGAATAATAAATGTGAGAAAAAAGTATATAAAATTCTACAATAAAAAAATAACAAAAAAGACTTTTTATTCCCATTGAATATTCATATGCATATTAAAAAAAGAAAATATGCATATTAAATATATATAGAATTATTCATAAAATAATTGTTAATATCGGCATAAGAAGCCCTAATAATAGTTTAAAACTATGGCATAATCAAATAATATTTAAATTTCATTTTGAAAAAATCTTATTTAAATAATATTTTTATAAAATGAGGAAAAAAAATAAAAGTCAAGCATGCCTAGGCTTCAAAAAGATTCAAATAAGGAGAAATAAGGAGAAAAACAAATATATATCATGCCTTCCCTTATTCATGGGTTTCTTTTTGTTTTTTGACAAAAAGATATTAAGAAAAGTTATCGCAGTTAAATTTGATCTTCCTCACAAGAAATAAAAGATAGATACATATACAAGTATTTGATCTCTTGTCGTGTGGCATTCTTCAAATTTATTTTATTTAATTTTATGAAAATTAAAATGGTTATTCACAAGAAAGTCAATGATTTAAATTCTATAGAAAATATATAAATTTTAGACTAAACTCACTTTTCTAATTAATCAATGTTTTTACAAAACATTATTTTTTATTAGTAGCGTGGTTTACTCAATAAAAACTAAAGACAATCTAAAAAATATTTTAAAAAAAATTCAAATGATTTGAAATAGGGAGGAAAAAAATATATCTAGTTAATAAATCAATCCCTTCCCTTATTCATGTATTTCCTTTTATATATATATATATAAAAGCATGTTTTTTTTTGTCAACAACAATGTTTTTTTTAAAAAAAAAACTTATCATAATCTTAAAAGGATGTTTTAAAAAATTTAAAAAATATGATTCAATAATTTTGATCCAAATATATAGAAAAAATTTAGGAAAAATAAATGTGAGAAAATTATATAAAATTTTACAATAAAAAAATAACAAAATAGGTTTTTTATTCATGTGCCTACTCATAATCATATTTTTTAAAAAACAAATTATGCATATTCAGACACATATATAATTATTTTAAAAATAACTATTAATATTATCATAAGAGGCCTAATATTATTTAAAAACTATGACATAATCATATAATTATTTAAATATTATTATTTAAAAAACAATTACTATGAAATGAAAAAAATTAAAAATTAAAAGTTAAGTGTATCTAAGCTTGAAGTGCGAGCTAGCATGTCTGACCCACATGGAAATCTAGTCACGTTTGGGCTTAGAAGGATAGGGTGGCGAGATTGGTTTTTTTTAATGGGAGGATGATGCTTTTTTTATATATATATAAAAAAAAAAAAAACTAAACAAACAATGTGGCATGTGTTTACAAGTTTTAGTGATCAAAAAATAGTGGTTTTAAGTTTTTGTACCCTAAAATTCAAATTTCAACCTTTTTTATTTAAAAAAACATTATGTCAACCTTTAGAATCCATTTTTTTTTACCATAAAACATATTTTAATCAGGTTAAAAATTTTAAATTAAATCAAATTAAAAAATAAAAAGTTATTTTAATGATCAAAAAATAGTAGTCTTAAGTTTTTGGACCCTAAAATCCAAATCTCAATCTTTTTTTAACTAAAAAAACATTATGTCAACCTCTAAAACCCATTTTTTTTACCATAAAACATATTTTAATCAAGCTAAAAACTATAAATTAAATCAAATTAAAAAATTTATCAAGTCTTGATCTACTTTTGCATGTATTATTGAAGATAGAAACCATCTTCATTGAGTTCTCATTTATAAACATCAAAATCATAGTTATTGGTGGTTATAATGTGATCATCGAGAGTATTTTATGTCCTTTTTCTTTTTTAGCAACCTTTTCTCTTCCTTTTTAATAGCAGTAAGGGATTGAAATGCCAAATAAATGAAGTTTTTTGGCTAAAATATAAAAGTTAAAAATATCAAATTTACAAAATATAAAACTCTAGAAACCAAATTAAACTTTTACATGCCTTTTAAATTGTGCACGCAAGAATAGGTTTTGTTTTAAATATGTTAGTTTTGATCCTTGATTTCTTATTTATGTTTAAAACAAAATAAAATTTAATTTTTAAAATTAATCTTTAATTTAATATCAAAATACCCAATGATACATTGCGTCCAAGAATTTAAAAATTAAAATAGACCCCACCACATAGAACCATGACAACATAACTTTGAATGATTATAGTAAAAAGAAATAAAGTTTAATAACCAAAGTGTATAGGTAAACAAATTTCATGGACCCAGGAAAGAAAAAATTAGCTATGAATAGTAAAATGAGAGTGTAAACACACTAGATAATTAATAACAAGCCTAAATCTATATATCAAGGATGAAATTGACTTCAAAAAATTCATCTCAACCTAATTTTTTTTAGCTTATATTTAAATTAAATTGTGTGATAGATATCTTAACATGATCTAGTCAATTTTGTTGGTTCAAATGTAACCTAACTAAATAATAAAAAAAAATTGAGGATAAAATTGAAAAAAAATTAATGAAATTGATAGAAAAAAAACTCTAGACCCAACTTTTTATCTAATTCGAGTTTACAATTAAATCATATAAAAATTATTTTGATATAATTTAATTAACTTATTATCCCGTTTAAAAGCAACCCTGACTATTATTATAAAAAATTACAACAATAATAATAAAAAATCAAGATTGAAAGGGAAAAAAAGAAATGATAAAAAGAGAGTGTGAATTGAGAAAGTGTAATAGTGAATCTCTATCAACTTTCCCAAGTTTTTTTCAGTGTATTAGAGTAATAATTTTTATAGAAATTCATTATAATTTATTCTTTTAAAAAATTGAAAAAAAAATAAAAACTCACGATTCCATATCCGGCATATGACACCACACCGCATTGAACCCAGAAACTGTAAATAAGACTTTGATTAGATGCGCTGAGAAGCAAGAATCATTATAGAACCATACTTCCATGGAAGACACACACCTCCGTAATTCAACTCTGCGTCTTTTTTATTTTTCATTTAACAAGGGAAGAGTGCACTGAACAATGCGTGCAAACTTTGGTCGTCTCAACAAATCTTCCAACTACTCTCCACAAGAGACAACAAGCAACCAGCCATCCACACACACACAATGAAAGTGCAATTAGCTTACATAATTACAGACTGAAAACCACCATAGACGAGGAGAAAACTAACAAAGCCTATTTCCAGATATACTTAAAGAGAAGACATGGGCCTGATGAGGTCCAAGGCACTTGGATCCAGAGAAGCAGCCGCAAGCAGCTCTCGATCGCGTTCAAAAAAGGCCATGTCTTCTTCGGTTAAAGTCACCCAAGCCTCGACTCCCTCGCCGTCTCTTGTGTCCATGATTGTAGTCACGTTCTTGTTAGCCCCGGTGGGAATGGTCACCCAGGTGGGCTTTCCCCACCCGAAATCAATCCCGTAAAATGGGAACCTGCAGAAATCGGTGCTTGCATAAAAGTCTACATTACCTTCTTGGAGCATGCTTCCTGCCTCCTGGAAAGATTCACGAACAGCCATGAAAGCCTTATCTTCTCCAAGTTTCTCCACGTAGTTCTCACCAAAATCCAGCAACCCTTTCCTTAGCTGACCAACCAAGCTTTGCAATTCTATTTCACACTCCGTAGCACATGAAGCAAAGTAACCCACGAGGTTTCCAATAGTGTTTTCAGGTAAGGGAGGCACCATTCTCTCGCGTAAATTCACGGATTGTGAGAGGATAGAATATCGTAAGTGCTCCGAATTCGATCTTGATGCGTTCATTGCACATTTCCAAATCAGGGCCGTCACAGCTTCAACTCTTGTCGGACATGTCACGCTTTCACTCACAGCCTTAGCCTGGAGAGCAGCAATCTTGGAGGCATCAAAGACAAGTCTCTTTGTAACGCATTTATCATTCATCAATTCGACAGCTGCAGGCCTTGTAAGCGGTAAATTCTGCGGTGGGAATAGGGATGATGCGTTGAATAATGGAAGCACTGTACTGTCGTCGACAGACCGAAAAGCCGCAGCTGCCCAAGCCTTGATGAAAGTGCTGAAGGTAACCGGATCAGCTGCCTTGTGAGAAATGCAAACTCCAATCGCCAACCCACCGCAGGCAAAGAAATTTGCTTGAACAAGCACTAGACTACCCGTGAGTGCTTCTGGTGATTCAGTCTCAACAGGAATGAATTTTCTTATTGCCTCAGCATCAGGCTTTTCAAGAAACTTGGAGAGAAGACAGCTGACTCGTGATTCAACAAAAACAGCTCCAAGATCGTTGCATTCAATCGAGGCACCATCTTTAATCCTGCCGGCAAGTGGGTAGAATCGGGTTAAGGTTTCAGACAGCGATCTCTTTAGCCGCTGAGATTCGTGAGTACCTGCGAGCTGCTGCTGGAAATTGGAGTACAAGAGGACCAAAGGTTCATATGACACAGGAGCAAGCTGATCCAGAAGGCTGAGGTTAAACTTTCTCAAGTGATTTAAGGTTGGAGAGGATGGTCTTATGACTTCTCTAGCAACGATCTCAACATTTACCTGATCTATAGCCATCTTGTTTTTCTCCTACAGTTTTCGGTAGAATTGTCACAATATCTGGGCTAGCTAGCTTATATCCAACTCCATCACCTGCTTAATCCCATGATTTATTGTTAACCATTTTGCTTGTCTGTACCCTTGTCCATTAAACTAATGATGAAGACCCAAGACAAAAAACAGTAGCTCGATGAATTTTCTCATTTTTCCATAGGAGCCAGGGAAAATCGGACGAGGTGTATAAGGTTTAGCCTCGGCGGTACAAGGTCACTGTCAATCACAACAAAGCAAGACCTCATGTGATGACGAAGACTAAATAAGTCCTAGCCATCTGGCTTATCCATCAATCAATAATTAATCATCATAGCGATATTGAGTTGATCAGATATTGACCAGGACGTTCTTCCTATATGATCCAACGGCCTGTGAAATGCCAATCAATACAGCCAGGTTGTCTATAAATATGATGTGATGAGTACTTTACGTTACTTGTTTAAATTTACTATAAGAATAATAAAAACAGACTATGTCTTAATCCTTTACCTACAAAACAATTAACAAAAAAAAAAAAAGCAGAAGGTTTCAAAAGAATAGATAAACATAGTATTCATATGATACAACGCCTAGTTGATCGTAGAGGGTTGGGAAGAACATGGGATGACGTAGGGGTGACTCAATTGGAAGCAAATTATAAATAGGTTAAAACTTTGAGAAATGTGGAGCAAAAATAATTGAAAATGTTAGCTTTCGAGATCCTTGCGTGAGACCACCTGATTTTTTGCCGACGTATATACTTAATTACTTACTTTTAGTTTGAAAACTAAAATCTTTCTGCAAATTGAAGTTAACTCATTAGATTAGCAAAGGCTGTGGCAAAGAAAAATCTACCATATCAATAGAGTATCGAAACTTTTGAGAATTTCAAGATTAATAATGAAAAGATTACGACTATAGAAGCCTTGAAGAAATAACTTTTTTAATCACTATATGGAAGTGTTGTTTTTCCTTTATTAAAAAAAATAAAAGAAATGGTTTTTTCATTATTATTCATTAAAATAATGCTATGGTTTGGTTAGAAAACAAAAGACAGTGCTATTATAAAAAAAAAATGATCCCTTCATTTTTTTTCTAGATTTTAAGTTAGGGTTTTGTCCAAGTTCTTTTCTAGATTATTTAGTATGAATTGAATATTTTATCTTAAAATAAATTTCAATCTTTATTTCTGATTTAACAAAAAAAACAAAGAGAGTCATCCAAGAAAAACAAGAGTGAGAAAAAGTTATTGGTTAGTTAAGATTTTGGTCATGAAAATAATCATTTTTGGTTTCAATGGATTTCTTTGAACAAGATAAGTTCCATTAAAAAGTATTCTTTGACCTTTTATCATTTCTCAAAGAGTAAATCAACATTAGAGAAGTTTTTTAGAATTAAGTTGATTTCGCATTTTAGATCGGGTTCTTCCAAATGAGTTTTTAAAGCTTTTATAATGTTTCTAGGTGTTTTCAAATGAAAAATGGTTAGAAATTGATTTTTAAAATTCAAAAAATTAAACCTTAATTTTCTAACTACTATAGTAGTGGTGAAAAACTAAATTTCTAAACATGTCATTGATTTTTTTTTTAAAAAAAAGAATCAACATAAGGGTGTGGGCTTGGACTTTTAGGCCCTTTACTAGGAGCACGAGCTTGGGGTTTTTTTTATTTTTTCTTTAAAATTTTAATTCAAATCCTTCTTTTTTTATGTTTTTTTAGTTTGAGATATTTTTTATTTTTAATTTTGATTAAGACCCTCCCTCTTATTTTTTTTAGATTGTTAATCATTCAATTAAAAAATATAGATTTCAAAAGGCAAGTTTAAGAAATTTGATACAAGTTATGACTTAGGTTATAGATTAAGTGGGTTAACTCAATTTAACCTAGATCTAGCCAAAACATTGTCGTCCAAGTTTATATATATATATATATATATAGAAAATGCTAGGTCGATGTTGTTTTAATTTGTCTTAATTTGTCTCCAACCAAGAAATCAATAAATCAATATTAAATCTTAAATGAAAAATAATAAATTAGAAGGAGAATTATTGTGATTTGTGATGAATATCCTCCATTAAATTAACTTAAATTTTAGATGGTATAAAATAATAAATTGGTATGCGAAATATCAATCTAATAGCGAATTGTGTAAATTCTCCAATTAGATAAAATAATTAATTAAAGGAAAATATTTTATAAATTGTGATGATGATAATGATAATAATGATGAAGAGGAATTTTAAATAAAATAATGTATGATTTTATATGCAAAAAATATTAGTTGTCAGTATAATCTCCGTGTACAATCATTGGTATCATATTTAGATATTTGGATGTAGACTATGGATATAGATATAGTCTGTTGTTGGACAAAGATTAATAAGATTTGATAGTATCATAGTTTAATATTTGAATATAAATTATAAATACAAATATAGTTTATCATTTGATCAGAAAATAAAGATTAATAAGATATAGGCTCAAATAGTTTTATGAAAATATTCCCTATGGCAGGGAATTAATATAAATACATTATGCTCACAGGATAGAAAGACAATATTATACAATCCATGCTTGTAGGGCTAAGAAAAAAATTTAAGTATGTGGGAATTAAATGGAATGCAATGGTGGAAATTATAATAAGAAAAATTGAATGCATCACAACAGTAAAAAATTAAATAAATTACAATAGTAAAATTTTAATATGTAATATTTAAATGAGTTGTAATAATTGAATTGTCCATACCAAGAGAATTTATCATGTGATATTTGAATTGAATAGGTTATAAATGGGCATAGGGAAAATAGAAGATGGAAAAATATTTGAATATATTATAAATATACATAAGGAATATATTAAGGTATAAAAATAATTGAATATGTCATAATTGGGCATAAAAAAATACTAAGATGGAAAAATATTGAAATGTACCATATATGGTCATGAGAAATAATTTTCTTGGAAAAATATTGAATTATGCCATAAATAGGCATGAGAAATATTCAAGTTGAAAAAATAAATGAAAGTTACTACAAATAGATACAAGAAATATTTATATTTAAAAAAAATATTTGAATGTATTATAAATGAGTCTAAAAAAATACCTGAGATAAAAAAATATATTTAAACAAGTTAAAAAAGCATAAAATATATGAGAATTAGAAGAAATATATATACAAACTAGAACCATATTAAATTTGAAAATTTATTAGATAAACTAGAATGAGTATGATAAATATTGGAATTAAAATTAGTATTGATAAGCACGTTAATACAATGGATGAAAAGATAAATTAATAAAATTAGTTGGCTAAAATAAAATAAATATTTGTGAAAGTTGAGGAGGCATGTAATTGAAATTGAAAAATAAAATATGGCAAAAACTAAATATGCTCGAGATGAAAAGAGGTACAAATAAATTATAATATGAAAAGAAAATATTATATAAAAATATTATAATGAGTTGATAATATGCTCGAGATGAAAAGAGGTACAAATAAATTATAATGTGAAAATAAAATGTGATATAAAAATATTTTAATGAGTCGATGAACATGAAAAAAGAAAAAAAAAAGTGGAAAATTGTATTGAAATGTCCATAAAATATAATTATTTCTTAGATTTCCAACTTGATATTTAGTTATAAAAACAAATAGCATTGCCATATTTTTGATATTTATTGGGATATAAAAATCAAATTTTATTAAACAAGTACTTTAAATTTTGAATTCTCGATCATAATTTTTACTTTTAAAATACACATTTGAGCACTACTAAATACAATTTTTTGGCACTATTGACAATGATTACAAATTTTTTTGTATATAAAAAAAAAGAAAAAGACGAAGAAGAAGATCCGGCAAAGCGTGAGACAGCCGACCTATCTTTGGCACTACTTGACTATATGTTTAGGGCTTCAAGGTTTTGATGTATATTGTTTTTTTTGGAGGAGCACGCAAATTCTACAAATGTCTTATCCTTTTACACAATTAAATTGAGGTGCACTTGAAAAATTCGATATCATCACCCATGGCTAGCTCTCCAAACTCTTCAGCAGGCCTACAAATTGTTAACGAAGCACCATCCCCTTGGATTATACTCACATAGTTCTTATCAAATTCTTCGAGCTCTTTTCTTATTCGGCTGACCAAGCCCTGCAGTTCTAACTGATAATCACCATCCTCCATGGATGCTACGTTAATATTCCACAAGCAGTTACCGGCATAGTTTTCTGGTAAAGGTGGCATTTTCATTTTTAGCGTAGACTTTCAAGCTGGGAGACAGCATAGACTTTTATTGAAACCCCAAGTTTGACTTTGATGCAGTCATTGCACATTTCCAAATAAGTGCTGATGCAGATTCCACCCGAACGCTTGTTCTGGCGGCTTTAGCCCTGAGAGCAGTAATCTTCGAAGCATCAAACAAGAACCTTTTTGTGATAAATTCTCGTTGCATCAGTTGCACTGGCAGAACTGTGACTGGCAGATCCATTTGTGGGAAAAAAGCACCCATGAATAGCGGACTCACCACTTCTCTTGAGCTGAGAGCAATTGCGGCCCAGCACTTGATGAATGTTGCTAACGTTGATGCATCTGCAATTTTGTGTGGAAGGCACACCCCAAATGCCAAGCCACTAAACTGGCTTGGACAAGTAATATTTGACTACCTATGGCTGCTTCCTTGGATTCTATAGCTGCAGGCAGGAATTATTTTAACATTTCTGTATCGGGGTTTTTGAGAATGTCAGAGAGGATACATTTGACTAGACCCTCAATATATTCAGCCCCATGGTCATCACTTTCGATGGAAGAATCGTCTTTGAGGCTGTCTGCGAGGGGGTAAAAAAGAATGACAGAGAGGTCTTCAGTAGGAGCGACCTTTCAACAGGAAGGAGAGGGTTCTTAGCTAAAGGGGCGTTGGAGAGGATGGTTTGATAGTTTTTCACTGCATGATCTCACCTCTCATTGCAACAGACATCGTGTTCCTGCTGTTTTTTGAGACGAACACTGCCTTGCAAGGATAATTAAATATAGTTTTTCAAGAATTAATGGGCTAGGAACAAAAATATAGATGAACATAATTGCTAGCCCTAGGTGCATAAAAACGAACTAGGAATCCACAACGAAGATCCAATCGGAGGTGGATTCGTTTTCCAGAAACATGCCTGCTTCTGAAAGACAGTGACCAAGGTACATGGTTAGAAGGATCAAAATTAGAACACCATAACCATAAATTAAAGTGGAAATCAACGACATGAATATCAATTATATGGGAGATGCTGAGATGTCCTGAGTGAGGAGACAAACAAAATCCAAAACGATCCATCAGAGAAAGTCTCTTTGCAATTAACCCCATTCAAATCTATCGTATTAGTAAAAAGCACAACTCACACCCACAAAAAGTTTCACTTTTACACAATAAAACAAATATATGATACATGCAAATAAGAAATGAGATCAAAGTGTTTGGTAAATACACAAGACCAAGCTAAAATCAAGACAGTTCTTAAATCACCTGTGTGATCTATAGCTTCTTCATGTAACGCTCTAAATATCAATTACGATAAAAATTAACAAAATTACTAGTTTTATCCCTCTCCATTATCAATGTGAGTTCAGCTATTAGCTCTTGGCCTTACCCTGTATAAAGTCCCCCGAGCAAACAGCAGAGTTGTCAGCTACATTGCTACACAATGATATCATACCCTGAACATCTTGACGTTGGGAACCAGAAAAGAGAAATCGGGCATGGATCCATGAGAACATCAAACTCATAAAACATAATGACCATCTTGCCACTCTGAGACCAGTCAATGAAATTGAATAATTTTATACAACATATGGATAACACTATCTCTAGCCGGAAGATGCTAAGGCGGGTATAGCCCAGGGAACAAGGACCGCTTCACTACTAGTGGCTTTTGTTGCCGCAATCTCTTCTAAGCGCTTCCAGGTCGCTTCTTGTTTTGTTTTGATCTCCTCTGCCTTCGCTTCATTTTCTTGAAACTGGAGTAAGCACTCCTCGAACAGCTCAGGGTCAATATCAGCAAAGATCTTGCGAACATTAACTGTTAAGCTCTGCACCACCTGATTCCAGTGGTTACGTCCATTTTTCTCCAGGGCAGGAAAGATAATGGGGAGTATAACTTTGCGGTTCTGTCTAATTAAATTCTCAATATGATCATTGTTCCACAAGTACAAAGCCCTTTCTGCCACCTGTATGTGCAAGAATTAGTAAGCTTACCTTTGAATTAGGAAACAAATGCCATGAATGATAAGCAAATTACAAGAGGTCAACCCGAATCTCAATATTTAAAAAAAATGATAAAAGTAGATAAACAAGACTACAATAAGAGCAGAAAACATTTACAGTATGCCCCTCAACCAAGACTTTTATCCATGGTATTCCAAAAAAAAAAGGAAAATAATTCAGAAATGAACACCTTGGTTGAATCCAAATTGATTTAATTAATTAAAGTTAAAAGCTTTGGAAGTCATGGCTATTGATCAGACTGCAATTTATTAAGCCTAATTTAAAAAAACCTAGACATACTATTTGCATTTGGTGATTATGAAGAGATAATATCTGAAGATGGCCTAATCACTAGCAGAACCATCACTACAGCCTCTTGCCTTACAGTTGGCCCTGCCAATGATAAAGCAATTCCCGCACTAGAAAGAGGGGATCAAAACAGTTCTGCGGAAACTAGTTTATAATATAATTTGACTGATCTCCACATGCATCATTAATCATTTAACATCCAGACCAATGAATAAACATCAAACACCACAAGCACAATCTGAAATTGTCACCTTCACCACTAGCACATTACCCTCATACCACAAACTATTACCCCTGGCACCAAAATTGCATATACACCTGCAATGCCACCAAATTAATTATCCTGCCATCTGGCACCATCACTCATAATACCATCATTAAAATACCATCACTGGCACACATACCATCATCTTTGTTAAGCCTAACTTCAAGGCTACAACTGATGTGGAACCTATAAATCATATATGGCCTAGTGTTGAAACAAACATGTTTAGTGTGTCTAGACTGCTTGAAGACATATGCCATGGAGAATGTAAGGAACAAAGCAAAATCCAGAAAAGGACAAGGAGAGATCAGAGAATGGCCCCACATCAAGTGCTTCCAAAATTGTCATGACAACAGCACCCTAGGTTAACACATGTCAATTGCTATTCCTTAAATATAGAGATCCTGAAATCTTCTATTTACTACACTTTTGTTGCAAGTGCTGCAGCTTCTTTTGTTTTTTGATCTACATGTATTCAAACAAATAGTGCATGATAACCAGTAATTGATTGATTTAATCCACTTTATATGGCATTTCATTAGCAATAAAAAAAATTGACTTTTCAACTATTCATGTTTCATTTATCTGCAACATAAGTTGAAAACCCAAGTCTGACTCAAGACAAGAGCAAAACGACACTCCACAAGAGCAAATACAGCAGATAAATTTCCTGTTGGAACACTTATGTCTAAAATCTACCCTAGGATGACACCTGCCAATTGCTATTCCTTAAATATAGAGAGCCTGAAATTTTCTATTTACTACACTTGTGTTGCAAGTGCTTCAGCTTCTTTTGTTTTTTGATCCACATGTATTCAAACAAATCGTGCGCGATAACCATTAATTGATTGATTCAATCCACTTTATACGACATTCCATTAGCAATAAAAAATTAGCTTTTCAACAATTCATCTTTCATTTAAGCACAACATAAGTTGAAAACCTAAGTCTGACTCGTGACAAAAGAGCAAAAATGGCACTCCATGTACAGTTCTTAGGAGCCGGGACCAAGCTGCCAGAGCATTCCAAAATATAGGCTACCCCTGAGGAGCACATGGGTCCATCAACCATCCATGGGATGAGAGACACGCTATGGAAGACTGCATAGGCTACAATCCCTTTAAATATCTGCTAAAGAACTGCCCTAAGAAGCAGCATGTCCCCAGGAAATAAGAAAAACAATCCTAACCCATAAGAACTGCCTGAACTAATATTGAAGTAGCAGTGTTCCCTCTCAACATAGGGTACTAATTTATAATATAGCTTGTGCAGAGGAAAACTGACTCAACACAGAAGAAAAGGCTTATATTGACTCCTATGTTTTTGGTTCTCAACTACAGCATGTTTAATTATAGGTGGTTAAAAAGAGAATATAGCTCAACAGTCAAGAAGTATTGCAGGACACACCACATGAAGACACGCACAGAGAGGAAAATCTTGAGAACGATGAATATGTTTCTTCAAGTCTTAGATGTTAACAACATTCATAGTCTCATTCTTGATAGGCTATATTTGTTTACTTAGCAATACCAGTTTCGCAACCAACCATGTTATCAGCTTAAATTTATTTAAGTTTTGAGTACAGTACCGAGTAACACAGCTTCTGCATGATTTGCAATCACCACAGACAGTTTCCTAAGAACTATACGTTTCTAGAGAGGCCATCACCCCATATTGAATGCACATGATTCCTTACTGGTGGCTATTATTGGCAACTAGATTTTTTTTTATTATAATTACTTTTCTTGAATGTTTTCAGAACTAGCACCATCATCAAACAAAGGAGAGGACAAGAAACAAAAGTTGAACCAAGGTTAAACTAGGATTGAAAAACTATATATATTTATTAAAATATGTCGGAGACTTAGGTAAGTTTTCAGGAACAAATCCAGAAAAAAGAAGTGTGAAACTTGGATTCAGTTCAAATGTTAATATAAGCCAAAGACCAACCTGCAAGTGACCAAGAGTGTAAATGAAAGAGTATCCATCTTACTATCAAATATATGTCTAGTCAAGGAATTAATTCCTTTATTTTCCTATTATACCAGTTAAACTTCTAAATACAACTACTTCTCATTAAACAAAGGAAGGAGAAGTTTTTGAAAATGTGCAAAAAAAAAAATTGGCATTGTGTTGTATTTATTGAGATTTCTAAAACTGTATGAAAAGTCAAACAAGACAATCTTTGTTGCACAAAGGGAATAAGTAATACTTACCATCATACTAGTCAAGCCCGGGCCATTTACCGATTCATGTCAGCCAGTTTTTCACCCAATTCGCAAAATGGTTATTAAATTCAACTAGAACTGTAACCCAATGACAAATTCCCGGTTACAGCAGCTCCAATTGTGGAAAGCATGCCTTTATAATTCCAGTGTCTATATTTGACAGGTAAATACAATTATAGTCCATGTGTTTTCATAATTTTCTATTTGCATACCACTAGTTCAACTTTTGTATATCAATAACATGAAATTCTTTAAAAAAACATGCACTGAGAAGCCCAAATCATCAACCAGTTAAAAAGTCAACCTGTCAACTAATAGCATAAGCATTTGCCCGGGAACACACATCGCACCAAAGACATCAAATTGTACAGAATCTGGTCACTACATCAGTGGCTAACATGAATCAGTTGCCAAGTCACCTCTTTTAAAACCTTAAAAAATTAAATAATTAATTGAAGATAAAATGGAAATAGTTACAAAAAAAAAAAGACTGAGGCGAAGTGCAAAATTCTTAAGCCTACCACCAACGCAAAAGAAATAAATCTGGCTCAAAATTCTGAAAATTGCACAATTTTAGCATAACAAAATTACGCTGCATAGAAAAGCAAGATGAAGAAAACTTTGATATTTGAAGACTGGACAACAGCAGTCAAAACAGACCAGAAGCTAACTGATGCAATAGCCAGATACCCTAGAAATTCTCAACAACTCAGCCGTGCTTCATCATGGCTTGAATAAAACATTAAATTCTTGTCAAATCAAAGATGAGAACGAGATAACTTTGATTGTTCTTCATAGAGAGGTAACTTTAATGATCCTTTATCTGGCATAGAGAGAGAGAGAGAGAAGATATTTATAGTATATTACCTGGAAGTGTGAACTGCTCAAGCAACGAGCTATTTGACGAAACAGGGGTACCATACATCTTTGGAATTCTGCTGGTTGAGTTGCTTCTAAGACTTCCTCCAACTCACTTAGGAACATGACCTCCTTGGAACTATTAGTAATTGGCCAGTACTTTGATAAACCTCTTATAACAGTGTCAGCAAGCTTGCAGTCTTTCTCCACAAACTGTGTGATGCAGTATGATAATTGCTGATGGTACATAGGTAAACACTTTGGCTTGTGAAGGGGGATCAGTGCCCGAACAAGGAACAATTTGTGTTCTTCTTTTAGCGGCAAAGCAAACCCATTGATTATGCTACCCAAAACCTCTAAAAGCTCAGCAATCCCATTATGCTTCTCCGTTTCAAAAATAAAACGGAAGAAGATATTATTGATAGCCTTCCTGATGAATGGACGATGCACCATAAACTTTCCATAGATGCGATGCAGAATTGTCTTCAGATACTCTCTCTCCCTTGGATCCTCAGAATCAAAGAGATCTAACAACTTGAGAACAAAAGAGTGATCAACGTACCTCTTAGCCAACTTTGAATCTGTCTCAGGTGATGCAACAAATCTAAGAAAGAATTCATACACAATTTGCAAGTGAGGCCATGCTGGGTCCATCATGGGCTCCTCCTCTTCCAAATCAAAGGCCTCCAATACCTTATTCTCCCGGGTCTGTGGAGTACGCGGCCTAAATAAATTAACAGATACCACCTTTATAACTTCTTGCATGACAGTTTCCGTGAACTTCCCGTTTGCAGAAGTAACATAATCCACGAGCTCAAGCAACGTCTGGCGCTTGATATCCTTTTCTTTCAAGTTTTTAGTGGGATCAGCAAAGTCAAACACCACACAGCACAAGTTGAGCTTTCTAATAAACAAGTTTTGCTTCTCAGAATTCGGGACATCCCTGAATGTAGGCAATGCTTCATACGGTGGAGGCACTGAACTGCCATTCAGCTTTGGATTCCCAACCTGGGTAGGCTTCATTCCATGACTAAAACCTAAATGAGGAGCAGAATCAAGACCAGGAGGAGATGAGTTGTTTAAAGTTCCAAGTCTGTTGCTCTGGAAATCACTGGTGCTTTTAGAAGCTGAGGAAGTATTTGAAGGAGCAATTGCTGGACCCCCAAATTCACGATTCTCGGATGACTTGGAAGGCTTCTTGGGAAGCCTACCAAGTATTTGTTTGATCATAACTAAAAAAAAAAAATATTCTACGCGCACAAGGATCAAAGTTGCTGTTAAACCCAGGCGCATACAGATTGTCCCCTGAAGCAGATTTCAGTCCATTAAAGGACAACACAAACCCAACTTCAGAATCAGAGAAGAGCAACCAGATGCATAGAATCCATATCAAAGGAAACCACAGAAGAAAACAAACCCAGGATTGCTATCAGAAATCAAACAAAACCCAGAAGCATTTTTTATTGCAGAAATCACCATCGACTTGGCTGTCCTTTATTGGCTTTTTGAAAAGCTAAAAACTTCCAAAGATGGGAATCGAGAGAGACCCTTTAACTTGAAATTCAAAAAATTAAAGAAAGCAGATGCAGAAACTGAAGCGATAGAAAATCATGCATACACAAACCAGTAGTATCTCCTTCGTTGAGTTCTTGTAGACCAAAAACCAGCTGATTCAGACAGTGATACGATCTCATCTGGGCTTGATCACAAACAACAACAAAAAAGTAGCTTTTTTATCATATTAGACAGAATCGAAATCCATAAGTTATGAGGATGGGAAATAGGAAAGTTAAAACAGAAAAACAAAGAGGAGAAGAAGAAACAGGAATGTTTAATATTTACTTACAGAAGAAGCAGAGACTTCAAAAAGAAGAAGCAGAGCACGCAAAGCTTTTATTTTTCTTTTTTCTTTTTCTTTTTCTTTTTCCTCGATTACTTTGGGCCAGAGAAGAGACAGAGAGAGAAGGAGACCAAAGTGACCAAACCAACCCTCTAGACACTCACAGTTTCTAATCCTAAAGCAATGCCACTCTCTCCATCCATTCGGACAATAGTTTTAACTTTTAAGGATAATAATTACGATAATAATTACGATAAGATATCTTTAACTTGCGTTATGGTTGATATTAAACGGGGAGGAGAAGTAAAATAAATTTATTTTTAAAATAATTGTAGGATGATTTTTTATTTTTTTTAAATAATAAATATAAAAAACATGTCATTTTAGTCTTTTATATTTTTATTTCTTATGTCTTAAACAATAAATTAAATATTATCTAAAGGTGTTTTTATTAGTGTATTGATCACAAAATATGTTCCATTCACAAAGTTTCTATATTGATCACAATATTATCCTTCTTTTGTGATCTTACATTTTTTTTTGGTTATTCATCCCCTTTTTTTCCAAATGATTAATAGAACATTAAGTTTCATGTTCAGCCAAAAATAAAAATTTATATCCAGATTATATAATTTTCATAGTCAACCAAGAACAATTACCGGATAATTGATGCAGGATTTGAAAACTAGAACAGAGTATTTATCAGTATCCTAAATTATCACAAATCTGTTACTTTTAATCTAATTGTGTTCTCAAAGTAGTAATGTGTTGGAGCAGCACGGAAAAGTGTTTTTCAAAGTACATTTTCATTTTGTGTTTATATATTTCTTTTAATAATTTTATTATGATAATGTGGAGATCATTAGGAATATTTAAGGTATTGATCAAACTAAAACATATTTTTACAAGAGGATTAATTGGAACTCAAGTTCAAAACTATATCCTCTGACTGAGGGTTCTTTTACTGCTAATGTTTCAGGATAATGATGGACAACAGAGGAGTGACAATTGTGTTGTATGTGGTGTTTATCTAGAAATTATTTTTAATTTAATTTAAAAAGATGCTTGATTTACCCATAACAATGGTGGCAGGGTCCATCAAAACCAACCCAGGTGCCAATTGCAAAGGCGAGGAGGGAAGCTTCGAGGAATGGTTCCAAATTCGTGTGGAATTAAATACCAGTAGTTATGAAATGATATTTACCCTTTTGTGTCTGTGATTAACACAGATGATGACAATTCCTACAGTCACATGGTGGAATCGGCATCATTGCACCTTCATCGAAACAGGGTATTTCCATCATTGCCAGCCTACTTATTTCACTATCTATAATGATGATAACTCCTTGCACCAGAAGAATTGGCCTTCTGTTAAATCCATGGAAATGGGATTTCTATCAGCATTTTCTGGCCAGCATTTCAAGCTAAAATGTAAGTTTGAAAACTATACTGAGCAGGCCTTTTTAGGTTAATAACATTGAGTAGTTGAGAGGTTCAAAGCTTATTTAGTATCATAGTTACGAGGTTTAAAGCTTATTCAGTATCATAGTTGTTGTTTTTCAAACAAAAATACATCTAAATAATATTTTAAAAACACGCGGCTTGCGGGCTTTCCCAAACATGCTCTTCGACGGCAAAGAAATGTTAAGTAAACAGTGAACAACCTTGTGTCAATCAATCTCTGGGAGAGCAGTGGTCTCAAAAATATACTGAGCAGATTTTATAGGGGAATGCTCATGCCCCAGTTCATGCATGCACAAAATGATCTGACAGACATAATGCGGGGCATGAAGAGCACTGCTTCCCTGAATGCTTGACAATTCCATTGACACACAAATTATCAATTGCGCAAATGAGAGAGTGATGGGCATTTAGAACACTAATTTGAATGCTTTAAACGATTTGACTTTTATGGTTGAATTATTCTTCTTTTTCTTATTTTTCCTAGTATCATTTGCCTTTCAACTTTCTACCAGACGGGATTACGTTTGACTTTCTTAAGCTAAAAAAAAGTAAAGAGTAAAACTTGGTAAGAATGGAAGGATCAATATACAAAATGTTTATTATGCGGTAAAGGAATTTTAAACCATATCAAACACCTAAGAGAAGCATTATCAATATAATGAATCCATCTCAACAAAAATTTCAGTCCATGTTGATACCAACAAACATCTAAGCTTCAGCAAACAGCAAACCTGAAGCGGTGCAAGTGACTGTTTAGCAAGGAACAACCACCGTGTCATCACTTGCAGTTTTCTGAGCAGCAATCTCTTCTAACCGTTTCCATGCAGCTTCACTTCTTGCTTTAATTTCAACTTCCTTCTTTTCATCTTCCTGAAACTTTAGGAGGCATTCATTGAACAGCTCATGATCAAGATCTTCAAAGATCTTGCGTACATTTAAAGTCAAGCTACGGACAGCTTGATTCCAGTGGTTTCTAGCATTTTTCTCCAGAGCAGGAAAGATTATGGGTAGGATAACCTTGCGGTTTTGTATGATCAAGTTCTCAATGGGATCATTGTTCCACAGGAACAATGCTCTCTCTGCCACCTGCAAAGCATCAGTCGCATATACTGATTTTAACAACTTAAATAGAAGAATGGAAGCTATCTTGTCACAGTGAAAAACTGAACACCATAGATTAAAGGAAACCCATTCACTTATATGGAACATCTTTCCACAATAAATTTAGTGATTCAATCCACAACAGCTTTGAACATACTAATGGCAAGTTCATCGTAATGGCTGGCATTTTTCTCAACAGATATGGCCATAGTTGTATTTCAATATTCTATGTCTAGTATGTAGAACTGAACATAACACATTATCATGTGCAACATCCTAGGGCAAACAAACACTCAAACATGACCAGAAATGGAATTCAGATTATAATTCTGGATGGGATTCACATTCTAGTCTTATTTTATTCAATTACTTGTAGTAGAGTCTCAATATTGCCAAAGAAACAGAGTAATTTATCACTGTTAAAATACAAAATCTCACTACATACAGAATTCTAATCATTGTTATTGCAAAACAAACCATGTTACACAAGAAATGGAAAGGCCCCAATCAATTTCTCAGAGATACTTTAGCAATCTATTATGAGCCAAAAAGAATAATAAAACTCTAGAACCTATATTGCTTTTGAACAAACGAATACTAAACTGTAGCTTCATCATCTGATGTATGTTTTCAATAAGAACATATAGAATTAACAAGATTTAGCATTGACCAACTTTGATAGTCTCCAGCAATTTTCTTACGTTGACATAGGCCTGATTTGAACCTCCTACAACCAAGAAATAAACTATCAGTTGCTTTAATGGATGGCTAAGCACCAAATTTTTACATCCAGTTGTACCCTCTATATAGTTTTCTTTTTTTTTCTCAGATAAATTTCCTGTTGGAACACTTATGTCTAAAATCTTTTTTTTTTTTAGATTCAAGGAAACCCCACCCTCCGGAAAAAGCACTTTGTGGGCCTAGGTAAGTGAGTAAAACCTCGGCTGTCCCAGGCTCTTACAATAAGTGCACGCCCTGACTTGAACTCGAGACCTGCTGTGCAGATCTCAAACCCTTTGTCACCACGCCACGCCCCTCGGGGACACTCATGTCTAAAATCGTCTTCAACATTCTGTTTCTTTACAGAAAAAATAAGAAACCTTTATACTTCTCTCTTTTCATATCTTCTCCGCCAATTTAACAGGTGATGGTAATATTATGATATGAACTCCGAAAGAAACACATTACTAGAGCAACACACAAATTCTAAGTAGATGAGACTTGAGAGAATGATTTGCAACAACACTAGCCGACTTACTAAACAAAGAAGAGAGGAAATAGTAGTAACAAAAAAAATCACATATCTAACTGCAGAGATTTCTTCGCTGATATAATGACTAAAGCAATACTGAAGTTAATAACAATCTTGCTGATATGAAGCATTTTCGCAGAAGTTCATATTTTTCCATAGATAAATAATGGGAAGCATGTTACAATAGCGAAATGAGTTGCGCATTTATGAAGTATTAGATATTAGAATCTTATTACCTGAAAGTGTGAACTGTTCAAACACCGAGCAAGTTGCTGAAACAGGGGCACTATACAGCGCTGGAATTCCGATGGCTGGGTTGCTTCTAAAACCTCCTCCAGCTCATTTAGGAACATGACTTCCTTTGAACTATTAGTGACAGGCCAGTACTTCAACAATCCCTGTATTACAGTATCAGCAAGCTTGCAGTCTTTCTCCACAAACTGTGTAATGCAGTAAGATAATTGTTGGTGATACATCGCTAAGCATCTTGGCTTGTGCAGAGGAATCATAGCACGAACAAGAAACATTTTATGTTCTTCTTTCAATGGCAGAGCAAACCCATTAATGATACTGCCCAGAATTTCTAAAAGCTCAGCAATACCATTGTACTTCTCAGTCTCAAAAATAAACTGATAGAAAATGTTATTGATAGATTTCCTGATGAATGGACGATGCACCATGAATTTTCCATAGATGCGGTGAAGAATTGTTTTCAAGTATTCCCTTTCTCTGGGATCTTCAGAGTCAAATAAGTCCAGCAACCTACGAACAAAGGGTTGATCGATATATCTTTTTGCCAATTTTGCATCTGTCTCGGTAGAAGATACAAACCTTAAGAAAAGTTCATACACAATTTGCAAGTGCGGCCATGCTGAATCCATTGAAGGCTCATCCTCCTCCAAATCAACACCATCTATAACTTTGTTCTCACGTGGTTGAGGGGTGAATGTCCGAAACAAGTTCGCAGACACCATTTGCATAACCTCTTGCATAGCAGTTTCAGAGAATTTACCACTAATGGAAGTTACATAATCCACCAACTCCAGTAACGTCTGTCGCTTTGTCTCCTTTTCCTTGAGGTTCTTCGTAGGATCAGTAAAGTCAAATAAGAAACAACACATGTTCAACTTTTTAATAAACAAACTCTGCTTCTCAGAGTTTGGAACATCCTTGAATCCAGGCAGTCCTTCATACTGAGAAAACCCTAGAGTTCCATTCAACTTCGAATTCACTCCATGATGAATTGCTACATCTGGGACAGAACTATTTACTGCTATGGATGAGATGCTTGAATTGGCGGACTTGCCAACACTACTTCTTGAGCCACTAGAAGCATTTGGATTGGCTGCCTGATTACCACTGTGGTCACGATTTGCAGTTGACTTAGATGACTTTCTCGGAAGCTTACTAAGTATTTGTTTGAGCATAATTTATAAATACAAGACAAAATGCCTCCCCAGCCTAACAGAACAACAACAATGCTTCCCGAAATATCCAATCCAAAATATATCAGAATTCATCAACCGAAACCAAAATCTGCAATCCCTAGTATCAAATAAACCCACTTCAAGATAAGCTATAGAATAAGACCGTTGTGTTGTACCCAACCAAAGGCCACTCTATCTCCAATCTATACTTCCAAAAAGTCAAGGAAAGAACAGAGATGAAAAACCCCTCCCTATTCACAAAATCAAAAGCAAACACACAAAATCATTTAATTCCCCAATCTCAATCAACCAATACAAAAACCCTTATTAGTAACACTTTTTTACCTCTCCAAAGATCTGAAAACCCCTCCTCTCTCCAAAAGCCCAGTACCGAAAATCACAACTTTTTTACAACTATTACAAAAACCCAAAAGTGCAAAATAACTCTAAAAACAGGATGAGGTTCAACTTTCTAAACCGAATTCAAGAAAGTAGGAGGAGAAAAAAAGGACCCTTTTCTTCTCTGTACGTATTCCTTTCTCCACTAGAAAAAGAGAAAACTATATAGCATACTCAACACTTTCCGTCATCAAGTTATATACTTCAAAACCTGAATTAAATGCAAAAAAAATAAAAAAAATAAAATTCAGTGTTCTGCTCTTTAACAAAATTCCAGTAAAAAGAGAGTTGCAAGGAAGAGAAAAGGAGAAACCCAAATCTAGAAACCAAATAAAGATGCAGATAGTATGAACCTTGCAGAGACGGGAGAACACAAAATTTCGCTGCTTGATGTTCTCGATGTTGTTTGTTGACTGGGAAAATTTATCTCACTTTTTTTTCTCGCTTATGAGATGGGATGGGCTGCGTATTTTAATTTATTCTCTTAATACTCAGTTATTTTTTATTTTTATATAATGTATATTTCTACTTTGTGATACAGTCAAAGAGCAAATCTATTAGACTTACCAAGGTTCCTTTCTTAGACAAAGTGATTGAAGATGTTAACAAGTATTACAATGGACGATGGACAGTAAAAGGCGGTAGATTTATGAAGCAATATGTGTTTAGTTCTTGGCAGTTTCTTACATTGCTGGCTGCCATTTTTCTTTTGCTCTTGATGACATTGGAAGTCTTTTGCACTGTCTATAGATACACTCGAATACTTCATATGAGACCACCTAGAGGCTAGTCATGGTTATGGTAATGTAGTGGCTAAACAAATTCAAGAATCTAAATCTACTGCAAATTTGTGATTGACTTGATCACATTCAGAAGCAGGTCCACCAGGTGGGGTGGAAATTCTTGACTCAAGGATGGGTTAAATTGAATGTGGATGGATGAGCAAGGGGAATCCAGATCAAGCTGGGGCAGGGGGTTTAATCCGGGATGAATTTGGCTCTTGAATAAAAGAATTTGCAATTAATTCGGGACTCTATTCTTCAGTTAGAGCAGAGCTATGTGCGGTGGTACCAGGTATCGAATCGGCATGGATGTTGGGATTTCTAAAGGTTATCCTAGAATCTGAATCCAAACTGGTGGTTCAGCTCATCGTGCAGGTGTCTATTACGGTGGAAGCGAATTACTCACTTACCGCCTAACCAAAGGAGCTGCTGGATCGTGAGTGGAAGTTCAAAGTCCAATATGTTTACCGCGAGGCAAATCAAGCAACAGATTGGTTTGCAAATTTTAGTTTATCTATGAATTCTCTTGATAGGAGCAATTGAATTCTAAATGACACTCCAGAAAATAGCAATGGATATAATTTCGTCGCTAATTATGTCTGTATTTAGTGACGGAAAAAGTCCGTCGCTAATATCTGTAGCCAATTCTCATTTCTTGTAGGGTTTTCCTAGTTCTTATTTAGTGTTTCAGCATATATTTTGCCAAATCAAACTTACTTCATGCATCATAATGATTCGTGCAAGATCGTGCATTTTACATGTTATGTTGACCAGCCCATCATCCTCAGCGTCTTGAAAAAATAACATCCCAACTACGTCACCAAAAATCTCGTAGCCTATGTCAGTGCATAACCATTTTCCCTTTGTGAGAAATAAAGCCATTTGCCATCCATAGTGCTATTAGCAGGTCCTTCTCCATGACAAAATCTTTCGGGAATACAGAGCAGAAGTCGGAGCATTCCTTCGATGAAAATATTTTATGCTTGAAATTTATATAAATTAACACTATTTTATATTTAATTTTTATTATATAAATAAAAATAATAAAATTTAAATTTATGATCATTTGGTCATTAAAATTTTGATATCATATTAAAAAATCATCTCAACTCAATAATTTAAATTATTAGATAAAATTCTAAAATATAATTTATATTATTATCTAATATACTTAACACACAATAAACTTGTTTTAAAGCCAATTTAGTCAATTTCAAGAATGTTTTAATAGAATATCTTTTTTCCCCATAATTCCTTTCAATGTTCATAAACAATTAGGCAAGGATAAACAGATATTATTCTCTTGCCACTTCTAATGACTTTACCACCCACAATTTTCTTAGTTAGATTAATAAAAATTATTTATTTAATTTAGAAAAATATTTTTTTATGCTGTTTTTATTTGCTTTTCCTATTTAGTATAAAAAATCAAATATTGAAATTTGTGAATTTATTTTTTCTCATTTGTTTAGTTTGTTTTTTTTTTTTTATTTAAAGAGCTGTAAACTTTTTAAAAAATACAACTACCAGGTGTGGTGAAGCATTGAGAAATAAAATTTTAAATTAAAATTTTTGTGTGATTACTCTATATAATAGAATTTTATAATGTTTGTTATTGTTGTTTTTTGTGTTATTTTTGTCCGGAAATTGGCATCCAAGCTTTATAGTTTTAAATTATTAGTTATTATATAATGTTTAATTATTATAAATAAAAGAGATGGTCGCAAAACAAGATATACTCTTGTTGAATGGGATGAGGTGTTTTTTATTCAAGAATGAGATGTTTAGAATAGTAGAAGACATTTAAAGATAAATTATAAAATTAAAAAAGAAATATTTATGAACTGCTAATAAAAACCATGTGAAAATAAATTGTACAATTAACATATCAACCGGTGGAGATAAGGACCACTGGGAATGGTGAGAAAAGTGATGCTGGATACATAATTAATTTTAAAAATCTATTTTAGATGCATGAATGTTGGTATCATGCATTAAGTCCAAAAAATGGGCCTCAATTTCACATGAAAAAGTGAGCAATGAAAGCGTTGTAATTTGTGGTTTGGGAACGTTGTCATGTTGTGCTTGGCTTTTAGAACAGACTTAGGAGTTAATGAATTAATTATTTTTATTAAAAATATTATCTTTTTATTTTACTTTTTAAAATTGATTTCATTGAGTTTGATCCTGTCAACTAAATCACTAAAACTCCACTAGATCAATTAATTCTTACTTTATCAATTTCTTTAATAATTTAACTCAGATTAAATTCTAGATCTTAAATTTCTCAAGTGAACTTAGGCAATTTTCTTGTTGCTTTCCACTTGGTACGTCGTTAAAAAACATATATATATAAACCTAAGAGGGCGCTAAGTGATTCAATGTGTTCTTGGGGAGGAATCACTATAGATTCCAGCAGTGATTTTTTTTTTTTGTGCGGTTGTTTAGTCCTTTAACTTAATTTGTATTAATTTGGAATTATTCTTGGTAATTTATTTTTTAAAATTTAGTGTACAAGGTCAAAAAAACATTGTTTTGATTTTTTTAAAACATTCAGTTTCCCTTGAATAAGATTTAATAACTATAGATACATCCATCATACTCACACATGGAGATAACTTAATTTTTATAATTTTCTTGAACAAATCATTGCTTACATTTATATTATGAGCATATTTAAGGAAAGCCGGCTTGATAAAATGAAATTGATTCCCTAACCTTGACCATTGTGGACTAAAAGGAGTTTACAAGCTATTTTGCCTCTCCCTTGGAACAAAATTAACCGTAGTTTATAATATAATGCCCACTCTCTCTCTAGAGAAGAAGTTTGCATCAATGTGGTAGCCCGGGCTTGAGAAATATGGCATCTAAAGAACAGATTGCCTACAGAGAGAAATAATACATGCCAAATTAAGTGATTAAGAAAATGAGAATGGGATGATCTAGGCAGCTATTTTTATTGTCTTTAGTTTTTGATCGAAGGTAGCTAACTAGCTAGGCCTCGAGATCAAGGGCACTTGGGTCTTCCTTCCTTGGTCTTCCAGTTATTATAGCAAGGGCATGTTTCCTTGTTGCCATAAGTCCCAGGAGGAACACAGAGGCACGTCGCACAGCATTTCAGACAGAAGAACATGCATGGCTTCTTGTGTGATGTTGCTGAGCAGCGGTAATTACATCTCGGTTTGCATTCTGTAATGTCAAAATAAGTAAATTAATAATTAATTTCACACTCTTGATATGCTACGTATGTAATGTAATGTAATTTCTCAAGAAAAATACATAGTTTTTAAATCTTTTCTTCATAATTCCTTTCGATATTTATAAACAATTATCGAGTGATTAATAGATATCATTCCTTACAACTTCAAATGTTTTTACCAACTAAACTAGTTAGAATCCACATTTCTCTTAGGTTATAGGCTTGTTTAATAGGAAAGAAAAAACCCAAGAGAGCAAGCATAATATATATATACACCTGAAGGACGGAGCTTGGCACCATGGATCTGTTAAAAGATTCAGAAGGAAAAAGGAGATTAGAGGTAGCTCTTTTACAAGAGTGGTGACAATTTTTATAAGCAAAGAAAGCTAGCACATACATATATGTAAATTCACATACCTCAGCCACGTTAGAAAAAGTAATTAGAAGAAGGAGAGAAAGGACCAGCAAGAGGGAATTGCGACTGAGGCTAGCCATGGTGCTCTCTTATCTCTCTTCTCTCTCTCTATCTTTCTATATTCTAATAGGGTTTTCTATTTCTTTAATGGAGATTTTTATTTTCCATGGGGATTGTGGGTTATTATTTATAGGGATATCTTAGGGATGACATTAAGGCGTGAATGCTGGGATCAGGCATTAAATCCAAAAAAATGGGTCTCAATGTCACATGCAAAAGTGAGCAATGAAAGCGCCGTAGTTTGTGGTTCCGTTTTTTCTTTGCTTTTGACAACTTTGTTTTGTAATGCTATAGGTACCAATAATGTTGCCGTATTGAATTTGGATTGATTGGTATTTTGATTGAAACACAGCGGTTTTTTTTTTTTTTTAATTTTTTTACATAAATTTGATCGAATCAACTACATTACTAAAACTTAATTAAACCAATCAAGTTTTATATATTTATATTTTATTTGGTTTAATTTAAAACCTAACTTGGATATATCAACCTATACATAGAATATATATAGAACATGGAGAACCAACTTTAATAATTATTACAAGCAACTCTCACAGTATGCTTTTCACTTTGTGGTTGAAAATAGATATATGTAATGGATATTTTATACTCTTTTTGTATAATTATCAAAGATATATGGTGTTTTAATGGAATGTTACTTAAAGAACTCAAATGTTTAGATTAAGTTGTTTGGCACAATAAGGAGAAACGTGCCTTGGTTTTATATTTATTATTAAAAAAAAAAAAGAGTAAGAGGGCTAGTGATTTACTATGTCATACATATGCATATGATAGGAATCATTATGGATACTTGTAGTGATTGCTCTCTTTTATTTTTGTTTATAATTTTTTTTATTATTATTTTGTTCCTTAGTTTTTTCTATTTGTTGTTTTAATAATATATTAGTTTGAAATTAGTTTTGAAGATTTGTTTTTATGTTAGTGCATGCAAATCTCGCACTATCAAAGAAATATTTTATCACTCAGCTAATAAAATAAAATTTAATTTTATTAATTTAAAAAAGTTTAAACCTTTGAAGATCAAATTTGAAGCTTATACAAGTATTCAATCCCTTTTTTTATATATAAAATCAAAGACTAACTTGCACAGCCAATTAAAAAGTACATTTTTTTAATTTAACTTTATGTTTTAATTTGATCTCACAACATATTTATTTAGGATTTAACTTAAATATTCATGCTGGTTTTCTAGATACGGGGTTCTCACAATGTCAAAGAAACATTTTGATACTTGATTGATTTTTGATTTGAAAAAATAAAATAAAATTATATTAATATAAAAATAATTAAGTTTTATTGAAAAAAAATTAAATATAAAATAAATATAATGAGTTAGGATAGACAAGCGAAACAACTAAGCTAGCATTTGTGGAAGAAGCCCCCTACATTCTAGGATGCATATAACTTCTTCTAGTGTTCAATCATTGACTTTCTTGGTGTGCTGGAAGTAGTTGGTCAAATACGTTTTAAAGAGGCGATACATGTTAGTAGAAGGATGATGTTTTGGTTATGGTGATATTTTTTTTTTTATCTTTTCTCTTTCTTATTATGTTTTAATTTGATCCCCCTCTTTTCTTTTCTTTTTTGTTTCATGGCCATTTCATTTCCCAATTTATCAATTCTTGATTTTCCTTTTATTTTTTGGGTCTACTTCTTTTATTATTACTATTTTTTGAAATTGTATTGGAAAATAAAGGGCCACAAACTGGTTATGAAACTAAAGGCGGGCATCAATTGGTTTGGTTTAATTTAGACAAGAAACATCAAAAGAATTGCTTCTTTTTTTTTAAATTTTGAATTAAATGGAGCAACTAGTTCAAATCTAGCAGTTTGGTTAGTTTTGTTTTTAATTTAAAAAATAATCCATAGATCTTTTAGTTGTTTTTTTTTAGCTAATTTTATAGGCTTTGATGTAATGTGTTGGGTCTTTTTGGGTTTTTTTTTTTTAAATTTAGTTTGGTTTGGTTTATTTTTTATAATTCAGTTTGATTTTTTTAGTTTTTCAAAAATAAAATTGAAACCAAATTAATTTTTTAATTTTTTATAATTAATTTTTTATTTTTTATTCCAAGCCAGTTTGTTTAAATAATTCGATTATTTAATTGTTTTGCTTGCCCTTATCTTGAATAATAGCACTACTCATAGTATTTAGTACAAAAAAAATGCTAATTTTTTTTTACTATACATGCACTTATATTTTACTATATTTGAAATGATCATTTTTCTTTCTAAAACAAAATTCATTAATTTTTTTAGGGGTAATATTATTTTTCTCACATAGTTTTTTGGTCATTATCAAATTGATCGAGAAAAATTAGTCTTTGTATTTTTTTAAATTAAAATGATTTATTTACCTTTAAAAGCAAAAACATTTAAACATGTCCTTCATAGACTTTTTTTATTTTTTTTATTATTCTAAGCACAATTAAATGACTTTAAAGTGACTACAATGGGCTTTTTCATCTTTTCCTTAAGGGTTTTTTTTTTTTTGGTTATAATCATGTTAACCATGGGATGATTTATTATTTTAATTAATATAAAATATTATTTAAAAAAAGATGACTAGTGCGTGTGCTGAGTGGGGGTTGTTTGTATATTTTGAGCAACATGTATAACCTTCTCTAGTGGCCGAAAACATTCAACCACCATGTCATCTGAGGAGGTAAGTGGCAACGCATCTAATAGGGTGTCATCTGAGGAGGTAAGTGGCAACGCATCTAATAGGGTAGCATATGTAGCTTCATGAGTGGTGATGCGGTGTGCAATGGAAGTTTTTCCTTATCCATCATTTCTCTCCTCTTCTTGCTATTCACATTATTCTAGCCAAAATAAAAAGTTGTCCATCATTTGTTTTTATTTTAATTGTAGTTTTTATTTTTATTTTATTTTTTATTATTTGATTTTTATATTAAATATAGTTTTTATTCTTTTAATTACTATTTTTTTAATTAAATTTATTTTTCAATTTTATTCCTCATTATTTAAATTCATTTTATTTTTATATTAAATTTGATTTTTATTATTTTAATTAATTTATTTATTGCTTTGGATTCTTTTTAAAAAAAATTAAAATTTTTAAAAACATAAATTAAACCACGTTCTGGAACCGTTCGAGCAGTTCCCAGACAGTCTGAGTAAGTCTCCGAATCAAGTATGAGTGAATATTTTATTTAACCAAATCACCGGATTTAGAAAAAAAATAGTTAAACCCTGTGCCTTGTCTTCTCCTTTTTACCTAAAATAGCCCTATAAAGAGGATGCAAAAAGCTCCCTATCTGCCTAACAGTAGACAGGACATGTTACATGTGGTCGAACATGCCTAGGTTTTGAATTCGTTGTTGCCTGAAGAAAAAGAAAGCATCAGCTCCACATCACATGTTACCAATCTATGAGAAGGCAAGAAACAAGCTATACTTGACTTGAGTTTCAAACATCATGAAGCTTCAAAAAAAAAAAAAATTAAAAATTAAAAATGAAGCTCCCAGTCTTAAGATCCAGGACATGCAACTGTCACTTATTGGAACAATATCCACCATCCTCATTATTTTGATCAGAAAAATCCCACCAAGCACCTAAATCATCAGTGGCCAACAGCTGACCTAACAAATTCTATGAATCTTGATTCAGTCCACCCAAGAAAACAGAAACAATTTGACTAGACTGTTTTCAAGAACACAGATTGCATCACATAGCTTTACTTTCGTACATGCACAATCCATTATAAATTAGTTATTATGAAGGGCAAACCAAGTTACGAGACGGACTGATGCCGAAAACCAGACAGATCAGCATTCTGTGATATGTCAACCAGCTCCTTTTGGCCACTGTTGCTATTGCTGCTCCAATTTGCAATCACAAAGCCCTCATTCTCTGTCCATCTTGCGGAGGAACAACTGAACTAAGCCTGATATCATAAGTAATCGCGATGATGAAAGTCATCCGCTGCTGAGGAAACTCCCTAACAAACTTATGAGGTTGGTAAGTTGAGCATTGCGGATAGTTTTTGCAGGTCCCAAAATTCTTTCTGGGACATGATAACAGCTCCCACAGCCAGAGCAGCAGACACAATAAACGTGCTTCTTATGCATCCAAGGCCTCGTGAAAATTGTCCCAGAATTGCCTTGCAGTACTTGTCTGCTTCTTTCAAGGATGCATGGTCGCCTGAATTTTCTGCCTTTGCCAATACTTTCTCATTCTATAAAAAAGCACAGCATAAAACAAGTTATATGTTTAAAGACACTGACAGGCATAACATTGTCAGTACAAGGTGGAGCACCAAGTTAGACTAGGTGCACTAGCAACTAAGGCATATTACCTGGGTCCCAATCAAAAATGAAAAATTATAAATGCCTGGAGCAATGAGAAGAAAAACACAAGGTCCCTTGTTTCTCTTCCTCCCTTGTTAGGAAGAAGAGGAATATTAACGGTATCGTAATTCAGAAAAGTCAAGTGATGTTTACAGAATTCACAAACAACCAAGCTAAGATGCCTAATGGTAAATTTTCTCAGTTCATGATCTAAGAGAATAACCTAAAGAATTAGTGATGGTCAACTGACCCAAAACCTTTATTTTAATACTCTATACATTTCTGTAAGTAAATATGCAGATAAATATGAAAAATATGTTACCTTCTGCCTGAAACTCTTTAGGGTTTCCCTCACTTGGTCAAGACAAGAATGTTTGACAGAGTGGTCCTTCCATTCATCCAAAAGCTGTCTCAAAACCATGACACTTGCTTTGAGATTATCCAGATAGAACACATCCTGTTTCCAAGTAGTTCATGTACAGGCAACCAAAGTCAATGATGTATATAAAAACAGCAACCAGTCTCAAATTTACAATCTAAATCATAATAACATCAGAAAACGCCTACCCATTGTTTGTAACACTCAGGGTTCTGTGTCAAGCACCAAATGAAAATGTCACTTGCTTCCTTTGATAGTTCAGTGTTACCTGCAGAAAGCATTGATAATCAGGTTGTGATGCCCACTTATAGACAGCAATCAATTCATGACAAGCAGCCAATTTGAGTTTAGAATACCTTCTCCAATAGCTTTGACTGAAATGTTCAAAATCTGCTGCGTAACTTGCTTCATTGCTTTGCTTCCAGAGGAACCAGCGAGAGCAACCTCCTTTAAGGTTGGATAAACAGCTTCAAACCTCTCGGTTGCCTAAGGGAAAAAAAAAAATCAAAACTTGCCTCAGACCTAAAATGCCTAACAAAATCTAGAAAGCTGCACCAGAATACCCACCTTAACTCTAGCTGAAGGAACTGGGAAGGTTACTCTCATCAAAAGCTCAAGAGCAGAAGGTGGTACCAAGCGCTCACCCTTTTTAACAGCACCATTTAATAAAATTGTACAAGCTTTGGGGGATGATAAGATTCTAATCCAAAGAAAAAAAAAAGGGGGTGGGGGGTCAGAATAAAATATGAACAAACTCTGAAAAATGTCAAAGATCTAAATGACACAAGCATCGGATAGGAAGGTGTGAAATTAATCTGAATCCCGATGGTACCTCTCAATCAACTGCAAGATCAAGTCTCTGGATTGAGGATTACTGCTTGATTTCCCACTCAGCATAGGGAAGAGAACACGAATCCACATGTACAATCCCACAACCAAATCTCCTTGAGATGCCTAAATGAAGATACAGTTCCAAATATCAAAATCTATTTTCCTAAGAGAAGAATTCACATATTTGGGAAGGTCAGGTTACCTGAGCAATCATCCATACAGTGACTGGAAGCTTGTCTTGTCCTTGATGTTTTGGATTTTCACTAATTACCGGCAATAAATTGATCAACACATCAGGCTTGCGTTGTAATGCCATTGCCAAAACCACAAATATGGCAACCTGGAGCCCAACAGTATATTTATAGAACGGTCAGGCACTATTACAACAGCCATGAGAAAAATTTGTAAAAATGAACATATAGTGTCCCGGGAAACCTTTAGCATTGATGCTGGTGTGCTAACCATAAACAATGCCTTAAAATAAGCACAGTTCCTAACATTCTTCAAACAGGATAGAGGCATCTGACTTACTTTAGGGAAAAATACTTATCTACAAGGTATTCATACACAATACTAATCCAAGCCTGTGAACTGAAGCAGTATCTGATAACAAGTATTGCATAATGTATTGGGAAGAATGATCTATTTTTACAAAGAAAAGCAGTAGCATTTCATGGTTTGTTGCTTTTTTAACATGCAGCAGTTGTTATGGTTTTGCTGAGATAAAGAATAGGAAAGGGAAAATAAGACTATAACAAACTGACAGCAGAGATTCTCCTTAACCACAAGGAAACTTAAAGTACCAGGGGAAGCGGCATTAATAAAAATAAAAAAGAGGGGGGGGGGGGGGAAGAAAAATGAAATTGATTCCCAGATAATTTTTCTTTAAAGCAAGGCTCAGTGGATGAAACTATGGTTTGTGTCAAAATTAGATTCCAGAATTATGTGCCCAAGTTGATGGCAATTGGTGCAATGATTGTTGCTGCATTGATGCTTTTTGCAGGTTGGTTACCCGATTTGCACCAAAAAATGTGTCCTCCATCTCTTCACACCAACCTTGGGGGTTTTTCATGAATTCTAGCTATGTTTTACAGGTTTGTTAGTGTACCAAAACTAAACTTTTCAGTTTATGATAATTTACATACACAGCTACATTATTGTTTCTGAATTTATTATTTTATTTAGAGGAGTAACAGATTTTAAGCATTTAATTCAAGCAACTTGATGGAACCAAAGATTTTTTAACAAGTGACCAAGCATACATGTGAGCAATACAGAAGCAACATAAGATTGAAATGTTGTGAATCAGCTAAATACTATATCAATCCCTGGTTTCTTTCAAGTCTTTCGGAGTTCTCTCCAAAACAATATTAGTTCTGATAAGCCAAATATATCTGAGAACACTCATTATCAAATTTTGAACACTAAAAATTCTTTTGACATGGTTAATAGGCATATCCAAAAATTCAATTTTTGCTAGTCTTAGTAGTTCTAGGGGCTCCAATTTCCACATTAAGGAACATTGGACACAATATAGACATATAGTGACAGGATGGCCAAATTAGAGGATTTGAACAGCTAATACCTGCGTTCCAGTAAATGAGCGTCTATTAATCAAAGCTCTTTGCAAACATATGACTCGTAACAACTTCTAAATTCTCACCTATAATACAGAAATTAAAGCACTGGCATGCAAGTACAAACCAAACATGATAATAGGTAAAAAAAAAAAAAACTTTTGAAAGAAAGTATTGACTAGCATTGAAGTACTTAGAAATCATATATAAAGAGATATTCCTGAAAGCTACCAGAGACTTGGATGGCGATTGCTGGACCACCTTTCTGGATCCCTTGGTAACTCCTTGATGACTTGCAAGGTCAGCGAAAATGCTGTCCACTGACCATAACACAAAGGACGCAAGTGCTTCAAGAGATCGCTGGCCAAGCCAGTCAACTGCCATCTTGTAAACATCTTGAGAGATGTGTGCGAGAGGAATCTGCTCAGAAAAACATTGATTAAAAATAAGATGTTAGAAATGGTAATAACATAAAAAATTCTTTCAAATCACATCAAGCAACTTAAGCTTCTCATAGAACAATATAAGTGGATCAATTCAGCTCGATCCATCTTAGATCATCGCATAAACGAATTACACGATGTCGGTACCTTACCATCTTAACACAAATACAAAAATCAGAACGAACAAGCAAAGACTTAACTACACCATTATAACCCAAATCATTCACGCCCGTTATTACTTTTTCCATAAAAATCAAATCTTTAAAGAAAAAAATATATTTTATTTTTTATGTAATCAAAATTACTATTTCCTAATTACAATTAAAATGATAAAAAAAAATTAAAAAAAAAAAAACACTTACATCAACCAATTTGCCAACAGAGGACTCTTTGAAGATCTTCAACCAAGGAAACTGAGCTGAACTCACTGATGAAAATGCTCTTCCAAAGTAATCAGCAAATCTCATTAATAGTATATCCTGCTGTGTCTCATACGAGACCTAAAACCGCCAAAACGACATCACAAAATAAATAAACAAATTAATAATTTTAAAAATGTACGGATTCAAATTAATTAAAAATAAAAAAGTAAGATCAGAGAAACAAAAAAACACAAGGATATTAATTATAATTATTAGTTAAATGCTTACAGTGATGTCAACAAGAAAGGCGCCTAAATCACCGGCATCGATCTTCGCAGCCGCCTCCGCCACCGTCACTTTTGGTTTCTTCGCCTTCGGCTTCTTTACCCTCTTCACTTGTTCTCCAGCACCACCACGGTCTCCATCGTCACTCTCGCCATCCTCATCAGAATTCCGCTTCGATCCATCTCTCTCGCCGCTCTCCTCCTCCTCTCTCCTCCTGCTCTCCTCCGCAATCCTCCGTCTCCGATCCTCGGAATGTTGCTCAATTGAACGAAACACATCAGCTTCCCCACCGCCTACACCGTTGGATCGTCGGTGTTCGGAGGAAGAATTCTCCGGCGAATGCGAAACTTTCGGGAGTTGTTGTTTCTTGTTCCGCTTTGAATACGTAACTGTTTTCCATCCGCCGTCGCTCTGATCTTTACCGTTAACGTTGCCTTTGCCGCTACCGTTTCTCATCTCAATTTCGTCTTCCATGAGAAGTTGTGCTATAAGAGCTGAATTCTCGTCCATGATTGAAAGGGCTGCGGTTTCAACGGAGCGACAGAAACGGAGGTTGAGTTTTCAACGGCGAGCGAGGAGGGAGGAGAAGGCGGGTTGGGTTTTTGAAGGAGAGGATCAGAGAGGGGGTCCCTAGTGTCAAAGGCCACGTGGATATTTCAGCTTAGGTATTTGGGCTTTTTTGGAAACGAATTTACTCGAATGCCATTATTAATATTTCTTGAGAGTCGGATTAACTTATTTAACTTGTGTCCCATGCAGAATTATTGGATTTTTAGCACGATTAGTCCCTATAATCTGAGACATTTATCAAATTCATCCTTTTTTATCAAATGTTTTTCTTTTGTAATTTAATAAGCTAGTAAAACCTATGCATTTGAAACTTTTTTATTATTATTAAGAGGAATCGTTAAAAGCAAACTAGAGGTTATAATTTTCATTTTTTTGGATTAATTTAATTTTTTATTTAAATAACTTTAAAGATGGACAAATGATAGTCCCGATTGATTTAAATTTTCATTTGAATAATTTTTATTTTTATTTACTAAGAGGAATCTTTCATTTTCTTTTCTTTTTTAAAAAAAATAAAGGGGCTTGAATCCAAGAAACAAAAAGATTACAACAAAGGCTCTTCAATTCCTATGCTAGTAATTTAAATTGTCGATGTAGTTTTTTTTTCTTTTTCTTCCTATACAAGACAAGGTGTTGCTATAGAGAATTCGCATGGATCTAAACCATTAAAAAACTAGGGTTTCTAATATATATTATCATTCAAAAATCATATCGATATAAAATAAAATTCTAACTTGTTTAGGTTTAAATAGTTTATTTCTCATCTTCTCCTTGCTTGAATCAAAATTATTTTAAATATAAAAAAAATATTTAGATTATAGAAAAATTTATGATATTTATTAAACTTGATATAACATTCAAGCTCTAAAATTTCTAACCCCACTATTTGATCGATTTAAATTTTAAATTAAATTATATAAAAGTTATCATGATATGACCTTATCAACCAGAAAGATAAAAAAAAATTAGATTAATTCTGATAAATTTTTTAAATTTATAACTTGAATTATAAATTTACTTAATTAAATTAAATTTATATTTTATTGTAACTTGCATAAGCTTGTTTGACAATGTGATTATGGTTGCTTTTTAAACTTTTCATGTTAAAATTCATACAAATAATTTTTTTATTTTTTAAAAAATATTTTTAATATCAGTACATTAAAATAATTTTAAAATACTAAAAACATATTAATTTAAAATAAAAAATAAAAAAAATATTTTATTTTTTAAAATATTTTTAAAATACAAAAACAAATATAAAAAATTATCTCAAATATTAAGAAGTTATATTAACTCGGTTCACTGTTACACAACCATATAGCTACATAAACAATTACTAGTTGTTTACCACGATTCATGCTTCTTTAATTAAAATTACAATGGAGCTCTTGTTGAAATCTTCGAACTTTTCTCCTCTTTATGATAATTTAAATAACTTTATAAAATTAAAGCAAGACATCTATAGTTAAAATAAAAAATAACTCCAAGTCTTGGTTTTCTTAAGTCGTCTTTGATTGCTTAGATGTCAATGCAATGGACGCAAGCTTGACTTTGCAACTCTCAAATATTTTAATCATGGTTTATTCCCATTTTCGTTGGCTCTACGCATGGTTTATAATTTCTATGTGCGTCAGTCAAAGTATGCTCCATTTTTGTAGTTGAATTCTACTATGCCCATGATGATATTTAAGAGGTTGTTTTAAAATGTAATAATAATTGTTTTTTAAAATATATTTTTGTTTTTAAAAAAATTATTATTAATATAGTATATCAAAACAATTCCAAATACTAAAATAAGATTACTAAAACAAGATTAATTTAAAGTAAAAAAATAAAAATTTAATAAAAATTCACTCCCTTCTAAATTTAATTCGCAGTCACGTATTGATATCGGGATTGCTTAGATTTTAATAATACAACAGAAGGGAATTCACGGTATTCAAATTAAATGAATTAGTGCTTGATGCTAATATGCTATTAATATTATTATTTTAATTTCATGCACTAACTTCTTGTATTGGAACAACTTTATAAAGTGTTGGGTCGGATGATAAGTATACGTGGTGCTTTCTTTTTCATATTATTATTATTATTCAAGATTCAATTAAATTCAAAGGGATGCTATGATGAAAATAAATTTCTTGGCATTATGGAAAAATATTTAAATATTCCATGCTCGGTCACATGTAAAATGAAAATGGAGAGATCACAATGCTTTCCCATGCATTGGATCTAGTCCAGATCATGAAACTATATCGTGCCACAACATGCTGAATTGTTGTCTCCCTCAAAATATTTAATTAATTTGACCAAATTAAGCATATAGTTATTATAATCCAAGATATATTTTAAAAGTAATTTTTACTTGAAAATTTATTAATATTTTTTAATACACACACAAGTCACAACAGTCAATTGAATCAAAGTGACGTATAGAATTCAAATAACAACCACAGTATACGATTGAAGAAACCTTCTTACAGCCTGGAAATGTTTTTAATAAATACTATTAATTATATGACTTTTTTTTTGTTTGAACTCTTGTTAAAAAGATAAATTTAAAACTATCAATTTATCATTGTAATACAATTAGTTTACCAAACAATGCAAAATAATTTTTTTAGCCGTCCAACTTGCTTTTAATTTATTTTTTTAGCTTCAAAATATTTTTTGTATTTTTTTATTGTTTTGATGTATTAATTTAAAAATAATTTTTTAAAATAAAAAATATTACATTTTTAAACAAAAAATACTCTTTTCACCCCTCTAAACACCCTTTAATCAACAAAATTGGTTAAATACTCACACAAAATTTTAATGATTTTTTTTTAATAATAATAAAAAACAAGTGAATTCGTTGAGATCTTAACTTTGATTCACGAGAGAACTTGCGTGAATGACCAAACTATATAAAGAAACACAAAACTTTTATATAATTACATTTCTTTATTTAACGTGTTTAATCATGTGATGGGTGAGGATTTATTAAACTCAAATGGTTTTAATTTAATAAAAAAATCACTTGAACTGATTGAAAATTCCTAATTAAGATGAAAAATAAATTAGAGACCTAATTAAGATTACTCACATAGGTTGGAGACCTTTTTTTTATGATTTATCTAAGATTTTACGGTGAAAAAAAATTGGTAGTGAGACATTTATATATATATATATATATAAAAGAGAGGATGATTAATAGCATCGAGCGTTCGTCCTTAGTGCACCCACCTACCCCTGTTCGCACGTGTGAGGAACAATATATATATATATATATATAAAAGGAAAATTCCTTCTCTACGTGTTTTTGCCCGTGATCAAATATATGCAGTGCCATCATTGTAATTCGGGGAAGATGAAAGGGTAAATAAGGAAAGTAAAAAGATTCGATATGAACGAGGGTCTGTTATTGTTTTATTTTTTAAACATATCTCTGACTGTTTTAGTGTGGGGCCATCAGCATCCACGTAGAGAGACCCCACCCCTTCATTTAGGTTATCTCTTCTAATCGGCAATTTATTAGTCTCACCACATCAGCCTTCTTTCTGTCACTATGCACACCTTACTTACTTTCGTGGCCCCCACTAAATTCTGTCCCCTTCGGGTATTTTAGAATTCCATCACAGTTTTATAAAAGTTTCGCGAAAATAACATGTAAGTTTTTTAAAAATAACATTTATTAGAGAAATAATATGGTTTGAATACAGTCACCGTCAATAATAGTAGTTAAACATTATTGTTATTTAAAATAAGGTTATATAAAAAAAAATGTCTCTTTCAATTCAATTAATATGAAGAAAATGTTAACTTAAAATCTGATGAAAACCTAATGAGTAAAAAATAAAATTCAATATCTAATGGTTAAGAAAGAATAGGTTATCAGAAATATGAGATTTATTTTTAATATATTTAATAGTTAAAAAAATTTTAATGAGATAATTCTATTTAAATCTTGGAAAATCATAAAACATGGCTGTAATTTATTAAGAGTTTAATTTATGGTTAATTTAAGGTTAATTATGATCTTTTTTAGTGTTTTATTATTAGAATTCTTCTGTCAAATTTTTTTTAACAATACTGGATGTGTTAAAAACTGAGTCCTCCATGTTTTGGATGATATATTTTCTCTTTTCTCATTTTTTTTTATTTTTTTATACCACATCATCTTTTTTTTTTCCTTGACGATTGGGTATTTAATACAATCTTTTAGGTATTTAATCTTCATAAAATATAAAATATTTGGTTGAATTTTATTGAGGTTAGTTAATTTACAAATGAAAAATGTTTTGAAACATTCACTAAACAATTGTTATTTCAAATAACAATTATGTAAAAAAATATATTACAAGAGAGGTATAAAAATAATATTTTAAAATACTTCTATCTTCTAGTTATATTATTTTTCAAATATTTTCTCATGTATTAATTTTTCAAAACTTTTAACAAATCATGCTATTTTCAAAGAAATCCACCATAACCCATGGGATTCACCTATCAATCATCTATTTTCAAAAGTAATTTTAAAAATATTTCTTAATTTTAAAAATAAAATTAATATACTTTTTAATAATCTTAATATTTTAATGTAAAACAAATAATTAAAAATATTCTTACAAAAACACGATTTTTCACTTTTCCAAACGCACATTTAAAGCTGCCTTGTACGAATTCCAGCAACCTGTTTCCCGTTAACTATCCCGACAACCTTTACAGCAAACAAAATATAATGTGTGATTTATTGTGAGGTGAGATATTTCAATTTATGGGGCTACCTGAGCCAGTAGATGATGATGGTGATAATAATGTCCGAAAATCTGCAACAACCTTGCAGAGAACCTTTTTTTTTTTGTTTAAAAGAAAACCATCTCTCTCTTTTTCTTATCTTCCTTTTCTTTTTACGAAAAAAGAGTCATCTCTTCTAGTAAATTGTAGTGTGGAACTCGGAAGTTTTCTTGCTTTTATTTCCTCCAGTAACTCACCCACCAACCACCTACCTCCGTCCTATCCTCCGGTTGTCCTTGTGCTGGCAAGGTTTTACAATAAAATAAGAGTTGATCTTTTAAAAATTCCAGTTAACCCGTAATCCGGTTAAAAGATGATTGGTTTTAATAAAAATCTAGAAAAAATGCTATTTTAACTTTTATTTAAATTAGATTAATTAACAGCACTTTAAAATTCATGGATTTTTCATTGTACGTGCATGCTAGACTTATTATACATGCATACGGTGAATCAAGACACAATTCATTGTGTACTTGTATAATAGTTTTGCTACATATATTGCATTGTTGCATAGATGCTGTAGTATGTAGATATTTTTATTATGAAGTATACTATTTGAATTTCCTCTTTACTTAAAACATTATGGGTTAGGGAGGTGTAATGATAGGGTTGCCCTTGCTACAAAAAAGTTGCAAATAATACAGAGGATAGGGTTATTTTTTTGAATGGAAAGAAAATAATCAGTTAGAATTTTAGTGGGGTTGCATGGCCCTGAAAGCAGACACCTGACGCTTGGCTATAAGCCAAGACGCTAGGACCAGCCAATTGAGTGCCCAGAGGATGGGAGGGCTTGCTCTATTGTGTTTTGAATCAATAATTGCGGCTGGAAACATTGTATACTCTGCCAAGAGCTATTGGGTCTCACTTAGCAGCTAAACCTAACGCTATTGGGTCTCGCTATCAAGCCGGACCTAACACACTTCCAAAGAGAGCTAGCGAAGAGCCGCGCGTGTGTGTGTGTGTGTGTGTTAGGGAGGGGGGGTTTGATCACCGATTGTGGCTAGGGGCATTATATCTTTTGTCAAGTGCTATCGGGTCTAGCTTAGCAGCTAGACCCAACACTGTTGGACATACCCCAATGAACATGTGGTGTTTGGGCTCCCTGCCTAGGGTTAGACACCCCTAGCACATCTGTGGTGCTTGGGTTGCACCTGAAGACACGTGGCGTTTGGGTTTTGCATTAGATTTGAGCTTCCTGGTTCCAAAATTCTAAATATTATTACTTGTATTAGAAATATTATCATTTGTATTATAATTAATATTATTAATAAAATAATTAATAAATTTAAAAGAAAATATTATTATTACTATTTAAATTCTATTATTATTTTTATAAGAATTTAAAGTTTTGATATAAAAAAATATTATTATCTTTGTTTGAAATATTATAGGAATTAAAAATAGTATTATTTGTGTCATGAATATTATTATTTTTACTATAATAAAAAGTATTAATATTAAAAATATTATCCTTTTGTGTTATGAATATTATTATTTTTATAATAATTAATATTATGAATAAAATAATTACTAAATTAGAAAAATTTTATTGTTAATATTAAAAACAATCATAAATTTGATTTGAAAGGTAAAATTAAAAACTACTACCATCATCATTATCATCATTATCATTAAAAAAATTTAAAAAATTATTATTGAAGAAAAACTACTACCTGTATGATGGACAGACCTCGGCGCACATATGGTGTTTGGACTATTTGCCTGTGTGCTGGCAGACTAAGTACACACGTGGCACTTAAACTCTTGTCTTAATGCTTGGCACACCACTGCACACACATGATGTTTGAGCTTTTTGCCTAGAGGTTGGGTACCTACGATGCACATGTGGGTATCTCCAATGCACATGTGGCATTTAGGTTGCACTGCAAGTGAGCCATGCCCATGCCACACTTTGGGTCATGGTGTTAATTCCAAGGTTCTGGATCTTATGATTCTAAATATTATTATTTGTTGTAGAAATATTATTATTTTTATTATAATTAATATTATTAATAAAATAATTAATAAGTTTGAAAGAAAATATTATTATTATTAGTATTGAAAACATATTATTTTTTATATTATAAATTTTTATGATATTTTTTATAGAAATAAAAAGTTAGCCCGCATCACGGTATTATTAAAAATATTCAGTAATTTTGAGTATTAATATAAAAAATATTATAATTTTCATTGTAAATATTATTATTTTTCTTATGATACAAAGAATTCATATAAAAAATATTATTATTTGTGTTCTAATTATTATTATTATTCTTATAATTCAAAGTATTCATATCAAAATATTATTATTTGTGTTCTAAATATTTTTTTTATAATTCAACATATTTATATCAAATACATTATTATTTGTGTTGCAATATTATTATTTTTATAAGAATTCAAAGTTTTAATATAAAAAATTATTATTATTTGTGTTATGATTATTATTATTTTTACTATAATCAAAAGTATTAATATTAAAAATATTATTTTTTGTGTTAGAAATATTATTATTTTTATAATAATTAATATTATTAATAAAATAATTACTAAATTAAAAAAAAATTATTCTTAATGTTGAAAAACAACCATAGATTTGATTTCAAATGTAAAATTAAAAATTACTACCACTATTATTATTATTATTGTTATTATCATTACTAAATTTTAAAAAAATTATTATTATTATTGAAAAAAAACTATATAAAAACATATAACGCTTGATCTAATATCTATGTGCTCCATAAATTCTAGCACATACGTGATATTAGTACTGCATCAAAACCCAACTATATTTAAATTTGGCATTTTACATAAAAAAAAATAATTAACTTTAAATCATTTGTTTTGCATAACCCAAGTCTAGCATCAACACCCAAACTTTTTTTATAAAAATAAAAGGTTAGTGGCTATTTCATTACCTATATCTTGTCCCAAATAGAATTTAATAAACATGATTGACATCCAAGATATACTTATCAAGTAGTAACAGAAGCCCCTTTCCACACTGTGTGCGGCCTAAGCCCCACCATCCTCTCGTCTAAGACGTGGCTATCATCATGAAAAGGAGGAAAAAGCTTGTAATCTTTTCTAATCTCTCCAAATGGCCAAAACACCTTGAAATCATAGAAGGGAAGAGAACCATAAGATGCTCTGTTGGGTTGATAAAGCAAATCAAAATCTAAAAAATAGATCAAAAACAACTTGAAATAAGCAATTTTTATTTACTACTTCCTTATTTAGGATAATCTACATCCTGTCCTCAGAGTAGTTGTGTAGCCTTCTACAGTACAGGGTCAGGAAGCCGTAGAAGTGGAAGTATGGGGGCAGAGAAGATACTGTAAGTTTTCCTCAAAGGGACATCACCGAGAAAATGTTGTATCAGCTTTAATCTCATAGAAGTGATCTTTTGAACTCGAACACATACTGATTATCAACTCAAAACTCAGGACTCCTCACTCAAGTGAGGAGTTCAGCTCAGTTAAAGTAAAGATTGGTTGATAAGAAAATGCCGATGTAACCTCTGAGCAATGAAGTTTGGGGCAGAGTTGACATGGTTTATATGCTAGGAAATTGTTACCTGCCACAATATGAGAACGTTTCCTGGGTACAACATAACAACCCATTACAACAGTGATGGATGTTTTACCATCCAGGAGAGCACAATAGCAAATTCAAGAAAAACAAACTCGTGATGGGAAAGAAAAAAAAAGGAGAAGAAAGAAACTCATGATGCAGCATTTTTTTTTTTTTTTGCCAAGATTTTGCAAGAGCAATGGAGCTGAAGAACTGGGATCATAGCATAAACAACAATGAAACAACTTGTGGCAAACTGGGTTTCAGAACTGCAAGCAATGCAGCATCAGCAGATACAGCAAATAGAGCAAGTTTCAGCAGCAACATATACTCTCGGTACGTAAATAGCAATGAGAACAGTCATCTCAATGCAGCGTTGGAGAAGCAACAAAAACTAATCCACCTACCACCACCGCCACAGCAATGCAGCAGTTTGCACCAGAAAAATCAACATGAACCCCACCCAGCGTCTCTAGGAGTTAAAATCTGAAGAATTTCCCCTGCCTGCACCCCAAATGTTTTCTTACCTCCAAGGTAAACTCTTCGTTTATATTTCATAGTCAGATGGTTGGCTCCACGAGCCCCGTCTTTTCCCCTCTTCAAACCTCTTGGTGCATGCACACGCCTTTCTGAAAGGATACTCACTACAACTGGCCGACTGAACTCTTATCTCGTAAAGGCCATAACCCTTTTTATGAAGCCCAGATCGATCCTCCACTGTTCTCTCTCAGTTCAAACCTGTGCAAAAGAACTGGACACCTCGGATAAAAATTCTCTGGACCAGTCATTCGAGTATTGGTCATATGGCACTGGACTCCACTTGTCCCACGCCAGTGCGGACCAGCCCCACTTCCACCGCCAATTGTTTCATAATAGCTGAAAGTATTATCCCCAAAAGTAAGATTATTCATGCATCCCTGAGGACAAGCACAGGCCTGAAAGGCAGTAAGTACAACATCAGTTACTCTATGACTACTAGGCGTGAGAACATTACCTCCAACAAATGCAGCCTTGTCACTTGGAGAAAGGAATGAGCCTTTAGGAACATGGATTGCAACCGGGGCTAAACAACCTTGGTTGAGAGGAATATCAACATCCACCAAACAGCGAAGGCAGTATATGACTGCGGCAGCTATTAATGCTTCTAGTGCATTCCAATTTCCACACGCCTCTGGGCTGGTCCCTAATCGAAAAATGCTTCCCCGCCTTTATTAGAATGAATATTAAGTTTCAGATGTGTGATAGAGCCATCATCCATGCTATCCTCTTCTTCCATAGCTATATTATCACTCTCCAAACTTAGCTGACTGAGATGAAACTCTAGAAGCAGCTGATTTGAGCATTTGCCTCGCTGCTTCTACCGCATTGAGCTGCACATAGGTCATATAGGCCTGCACAGTTTCCAAACCGTACCGCTCAATCAATTCTTTGATAAGGGAAATACCACTCTGGTTCGCAGCTACTTGTGCATGTAGATCTAATAAACTGTCTTCAAGCAGGCGAGTTCCAGGGATTTTATGTGTCGATTCATCAGAACCGGGAAACAGGAGAAGGTTAACAATTCCATCTTCCTGAAAAAACCCCTTCTCTACAAGCTTAAATGCTTTAATTGCAGCTCCTTCTTCTCCTATTGACTTTCAAAAGGGAGGCATGCTTCCAGGAGTAGTACCCCAATCTCTGCATGATGCCCTCTACATGCAACGAAAAAACCAGTTTCCCATAATAAAAAACAGATGTGATGACAGTGATGTCAGGAAGATGGCTACCTCCAGCACTAGGATGATCGGTGACCAAAACATCACCTTCATTAGACTAGGTTTTTTTTTACTGACTATACGTGGGTTCGGTCTTAGGACAGGTAATATAACCAGGGTCCTAAGCTTCCTTGCTCTCAAGAATTGCACTGACACTCAAACTGTTGGCTTGAAGATTAGATTTACTTGCACTATATTTGAAAATTCATTCAATGACGATGAATCAGAAAAGTACAGCGAATACTTCCAAACAAGAAGAAGAAGAAGAAGAAGGAAAGGCTTGTCAATGTTTTCAAATAGTAAAGCAATTAGTTTCTTACCACTTTTGAAGGTTTTTTGTTTGAATGGCATCCTCCTAATTCTTACATGTGATTATCTAAAAGGGTCATTGGTTTGATAGAAAGCTTTGATTGAAACAATCTCTTAATAGTATTGAAAGTTTGCGCCCAGGTTAAATTTCCTTGGAATGTTCGGCATTGACTCTTGAGAAAAAAAAAAAAAAGAACACGTTCATCTTGTAATTTTATTCCATTGAATGTCAATGACATGAAATATTCATCATGTTATTCAGATCTCATTACTAAACAATGCATTATAGTTTTTCACTTAATTTGTTGTTACTGAATAATGATGATTCATTATATTAATTATAATGATTTATTATATTAATTGTATGACTCGATTCAAGAGTTTATTTAATTCAAGACGAGTTTATTTAACTCAAGGCTTAAATTAAGGATTGAAAAGGTTAACTCACAGATTGATAAACCAATTTATTTATTTTTTTAAAAAAAAAAACATGAAATGATGCCATTTTTTAAAAAAATAATATTTTATATATAAAAAAACACAATACCTAATATCTAGTTTATATTTAATAATAATTGCATTTATTAAGACAAGATTTCGAACTAATTGTAAGACTTGTCAAATTGACATGAACCCCTATAGCACATGATAAAAGGGGAAAAAAGAAATTATCAACTACAACTAGCACAATCATAGGATAGGAATAAATTGACCATCATTACCTTAAGTTTCCCTTAATCAATCACATAAAACTACTTAATCAGTCACATAACACTACTTACATTAGGATGTAAAATCATTGAAGCCTTGCTGCTCGCCTTGACGTGCTTTTGTTGCCGGATTTGAGAAATCTGGCGTGAGCTTTCAAGTCCAGAGTGTCAAACTGACTTCGCAGTTTTTTGCTCGACTCTTCTATATATAATCCTCGAAGACTTAAAATACCTATCAAAATGTGTTTGATTGGTCTCGTTTCTTTCTTTTTATGAATTGGACGCGATGGTTTTATTAAGACAGTAAGAGTTAGGAATTTAACAAGAAAGAACTGTCAGCCAAGCAGCTATCCATCAACTATTTGGAATCATCTGATAGTGCTCCAGTGAATTTTGCCTCGTTCTTGATATATTTAACATTGATCAGGGAGAACATTCTTCAACTGCATTAAAATAGCCATCGGCAATACTCTTACTAGGTTTCAAGTCATCAAAGCTGAAAAAACTACCTGATCATGACGAGGCAAAATGGCAGATACATCCGCATAAAAGGTAAAATCTACGCAAGAATTAATGTTAATTGTACAATGTCAAAAGGTAACAGTAGGCCAAAATGACAGAACTGCTGCTGCTAAACGAATAGCTGTACATTTGGATGGCCAAGAATTCTATCAGTGACCTCTCGCACAAAAATAATAATGGATAGTAGCACGATCTCATATGCAATTTGTCAATACTTCTATCTCTACCAAGAAGCAAGGCAAAGCAATACTCAATTTATGCAGAACTTCCAGATATCGGACTGTCCACTATCCTGTCCAACTTCTTCTCCAAATGGTCATCCATAATTGCCATTGCCCCACCAGAAAGTAGATGGTGTGGATGTCAGATGGTTGTATGGAGCACTGGTCTTGCAATGAGGTGAATCCAATTTTGTGGATACATTGAGAACAAACGAAGTCTACCCCAGACAACCTATTGTGACACCAGAATAGAGGATTTTAGGAAAGCTAACCGGTTCTTGGTGAGTTTTATCTTCTCCTCTGCTTCTGCTGCCTTTTCTCGAACCCCACGGACAACATCCTCAGGAGCTTTCTCTACAAACTGGAGAGTGAGGCAGATTGTAAGCATATTGCACAAGTCCACATGTCAAGAGCTATGAAAAGTCATAACAGTTTCTAATTACATTAAGATGTGCTACGGCCTAGAAATTATAACCTTGGATTATGCATAATCCATAATAAGTATGGTTCAGCAATCCCTTATTGATTATTATTGTTATTATTTATTTATTATTATTATTATTATTTTTGGGGGTGGGGTGGTGTTCCGTGGAGATCTTTGGACATAAATGCATGTATATGTAAGAGCAGAAGTTTATACTTTCTGGGAATTGAGACGAGCAACAAGCCCGTCATACTCCACTTGCATCTTGGAGAGGCGCTTTGAAAGGCGTTCTGCTTCAACAGAGATATTGACCATATCTGCAAGAGGAAGGTAAGCTTCCAGTCCCTCGCTAGCAACCAGATGTACCGACTGGTTTGCATCCCCTAAAGCACAATAGAATTTACATCCATTAGAATATGACGTTCAAAGGCCAGTCATATAAGTGAAGTGAAAAAAAAAATGATAGAAGCAAAAATACTATACACGATTTATTTCTGTCCCATTGACAAGAAATAAAACAAAAGGCAGAAACAATGCACAAACAAGAAAAATTGATTGGGAAATAAACATGCCTGGAGGAGAATCTGCGAAATGGATATTTTGTAGATCTAGCCTGGAAAGAAGAGCTAAGACTTCCTTCTCGTTCTGCAATGACAGGTTAATGACGTGTGTATAAACAGTGTCTTGATAATCAAGTCTACTATTCAATCACCTTGCCTAAACATCTGTAGAATGCAAGTGAAGAATGCTATAGCAATGAAGTGTGTATAAACAGTGTTAAGAAATAGTAAGATGATCAATGGGCATATTACTTTTCCTTCTATCAAATAGAAAACATAATATTGATGAAAGAAACAGAGCTAAACAGATAATGAGAGTATATATCTCTATCATTCACAGCAATTTATATGAATGGTTGAGAGAGGACCATTTCAAGTTTCAGAATATAACTTGGAACTAGTTTTCATGATATGAAAGGGCATTTACAAGTTATAATCAGTTTGGGCAGCAGAAGCTTGAGAATCTATACGTGCAAGAGTTCTTCCTAGCTTTACTGAACAGAAGGCCAGCATGTTGCTGCATGTTTTATCTGTAGTCCTCTCTTTTCAGAATTTTTAACATCTCTACTGCACAAAGATTTCTTTTAGCCAGGGGGGACCCTGGCCATGAGCTCAGTAGGTGCTTGTAGAGGTGGGGAACAGAGACAGCATATGAGCCTATTGGAGTTGAAACGTATAAGGTTCAAATGTTACTATGCCAATCCAACAAAAATCAAGGACCAAGAAAGAATGCTTATATCCCTGCTTGAATATGCAACTAAAGCTCTAGTTAGAACAGCACACTCATGCCCACCTAAAAGACAGTTTAAGAAAATAGAGTGCACTTACAGATATATATTGCATGACTTCTTCACTTGCAACTATAGATGCAGATATACGCTTGGCTGGCTCAACTGAGTATTCTGCTCGAGCATTGCGGATTGCTCTAGTCTAATTCACATGAGAAGATGAAATCATTATGCTTGTACTAAAAACAGATGAGAAATAAATATAAAATTTTTCACAGGATGGCAATTGAGTGTACAAGAAATGAAAGTAGTTGTGTACTCACCAAAGCTTGGAAATTTTCAAATTTTTTTATGGAGTTGGGAAACCGTGGAAGTGAAGTCTGGGGCCAAGGAGACACTATAAGTGCTTCTTTTGGGCCGGGGAGTGCCTGTAAATAAATTGGAGGATGTCAAGAATAAAAAAAAAGCATCATACAGTTGTTGCATCTGTACCAAGTTAACAAAGTGACATCACAAGGAACATATTGTATCAGTTTCAAACTCAAAGAAATGATATTTTAAACTCAAACACATAATATCAACTTCTAAAATAAAAGCAGTGATCTTTAAACTCAAATCTCAACACAGTCACTCAAATGAGTCCAGTTGAATTAAAATAAAAGATGGACTGAGAAGAGATATTGATGTAACCTCTAACCAATAAAGCTTTGAGCAGAGCTGAAATGATTTATATGCTACAAAATTGTTACCTGCCATAGTTCTTCAGTGACAAATGGCATGAATGGATGTAGCAATTTCAATACATTTTTGAAAACATACAATAGAACCGCCTGTGCCTCTGAACAAGCTGAATCAGCTCCAGACTGGTAAAGGCGAGCTTTACTGGCTTCAATATACCTGGCCAAGGTATATCAAAAGAAAGCTAATTATGGATTATAAATTAAGATAACAAGCACCGCATATACCTAGAGTTCCACACCCAGTGCACATAATGTGGCAAACAAGATTCCAAGGATTTCCCTGGTTTTATCATAAATATAAATGATGCACAAGTATGAATGTATGCACATGTTTTTGCATCATATGGATATGTGCCAAATAGGAAAAAACTATGAGTTTCACCAATAAAGAGTGACAAAACAAAACAAAGAACTGCTGACATTTGCCCACTTTGTGAATCCAACATTTTAAGGGATCAATTGTCACTTTATCTAAAACATTTGTTCTGAAAACTAGCTGGATAATTAATGAAATTCTTATTCTTCAAAACAGAAATTTAAAAGGCTGACAACCATGTGACATAGATCATACATACATGTACTAAATCTCAACCACTATATTTTGTCAAAGGTGCAGCCTCTCCCTTATATCAAATGCTTTGTATTGTGATGTTTAAATTGAAGGCTCATGTTTAAGATTCCAGGATCGGGAAATTTATTCATCATCTAATGTGCCTCTATTCAAATAAAGATAAATACTTTTCAGAAACAAACTAGATAGATTTAATGTACCAATCAGCAAAATCACTCCAGAAGAAATCATATATTTCCCTCCCAACATCTCCAAAGAAAAACTTATCATAGCTAGCTGTGACCATGTCAATAAGCACATGAAGTTCTGACACCTGAAATTAAATGAGGTCATTAGTTTAACTATAGGTATTTGACAACAGACACGATGCCTCATAGCAATTTTCTTACCACCCAACATTCCGGTAAAGGTAGCCTGAGAACAGACTCCTCTTCGTCAAACTGCAAAAGGAATAAAATTGATTCAGTTTACTGAACAGGGCAATTCCTACAGTAAGCATGGAAAACGTGACCAAAAAAAAAACCCATGTCCTCTCATAGAGGGCAAACAGACCTTACAATTCTTTATAGCTTCCCAAGCAGATACATCAGTTTGACTAGGCATATTCTGTAGCACAAACTTGCCTGCATTCCATAGTTTGTTGGTGAAGGCCTTGTTGGCAGTCAACCTCTCAGTAGACAAATTAAGGTCCTGGGTCAAAAGTAAGTATTTAGTAAACGAACAGCATCTGATGTAAGCTTGAAATCATCCACTGAAAAGGAAGGTAGACAGGCTGCATATATATATATATATATATATATATAAGATGCCATTAAGTCTTGAAGGAGCAGTTTCAAGGATTATAAGAAAAGAAAGCAACCTGGCCAGCAGTTCCTAGAGAAATAGTGAATCGTAGAGCATCAGTGCCAAACTCTTTGATTGTATCAAGGGGATCTATTACGTTACCAAGTGTTTTGGACATTTTCCGTCCCTGAAAAAAAGACAATAGGATTTGGAGGTAAAAGTGAGGATAATACATGCAAGCTAAACTATTGGAACAGCAACCGAGTAAAATGCTAATAATCACAACAGAAAAGCCAACGTTGGTCAGTAATCCTTGCAGTAATTATTTTTCCATTGTCTTCATAAGACATGAGATGCTGTACATATCCATGAAACTGTACAAGGATTTATGAACCAATACATGCATATGAAAAAAACTACACACTTTACTAACCTGTGAGTCCCGGATAAGCCCATGAAGATAAACATATGAGAATGGAACAGTCCCAGTAAACTCAATTCCCATCATGACCATCCTTGCCACCCAAAAGAACAAAATGTCATGCCTGTTCAAACAACAGAAACAAGTGTCAATGGCAGCAATCAAGAAGTAACAGATAAGCCCATGGAGGAGGAAATCTGACAACAATGAAAAGGCAAACAGTGACAATAAAAGCCATATTATCAAATGAGAAAAAAGAAAAAGAAAAAGAATTCATTGGTATTAAAAATGGTTCCCCACAACAGGAAAGACAGTCATCTCGTTATGAAGCCAGAAGGCAGGTAAATCACCAAAACTCTTAACATCGTCAAATAGATAAAACTGACTATGTTATGACTCGGGCATGGTTCTACCAAGACAGGTGCCGGAAGGAAAGGTTTTGAGAAAGTTCTGCCCTTGAACATTTTCCCATGATGTGGTTCGTCGAAAAGAAAAAATGAGCACTAGTTACTGCAAGCCAAAACTTTTATGGTGTTTTTACCATCGTATCAAGAAAATAACTGATTATTATTCACTTCTTTAATGCTGCAAATTGTTTCCAGCCTATCTTATACCAACAAAGTTAGCACCCGTAGTCAATAATTATGATGCAGAATATATATTCCATCAGAGTTGGCAATTATCAGCAAAAGCCAAATCATAGCAGCAATGCACTAACAAGAAAACCATGACTAATTCTGTGATGAAAAGATACAATTTTGAACACTCTCCTGTTCACTGTCCATGTTCACTCTATAAACGAGTAAGGGCACAATATACAACCCAAAACACCAAAAGCTATTTTGCTCCATATTCAGCGTGTCATAGATTGAGGCTTGGATGCCAAGCACTCTGAATATTCTTTTAAAACTGACCAGGTTAATTCAAAGTTTCAAACTCCCCACTCAGCCAAACTGGTTAAAAAGTATCAATCCAACTTAAATGTTTCAAAAAATGATTAAACTACAACCAAGATAAAAGGACAAAAAACAAACCAAAGTAGCAAGAGTCAGCAAGAGAAGAACATACCCAGTTTCAAGCATTGTTGTAGGATAAAACTTCTTAAAATCCTCTGCTGAAGCATCTGGCCAACCAAGAGTACTGAATGGCCATAGAGCGCTGAAGACGGAAGTTGAATAAATGAGGCTAAGGAGAAGGAAATTCACTTCATTTTACAATGATAATTCCATGGGGTTATGTGGAAAAGGTAATTCCAGTTACCCATGGGTTCTTATGAAATTATTAGAAAGTGATGAAAGATCCAAAATTCCCTCAAACAAAAATTAAATGATTGATTAAAGCATGCAGGAGATAGGAATAATCATCAAGGTTTCCACAATGTACAGAAATGGCACAGATTTATTATCCACGCATAATCTGAGGTAACTATCTTTTTTAGCAATCTTTATCCCTGTATCTAACCAGCTAGATTATCTAAGAGAAAAACTGTTTGGGGGGAGTGGGATTGACTGAAAGAAGAAAAGCCCATGCAGAAGAAAGTTTGGTGCTTATTCTTCGCTGTTGGCACTTCTGGAATCCGAGTCAAAACCATTTGCTGCTCTAGACATTTCCAAGAGAAAGTCATTGATCGATTAAACTCTTCTATCTTTTAGTATAGAATTTAAGTATTGATAATAAGAGATAACAGATTGTGACTCATTGAAAAACAAACCTTGAAAACCAAGTATCCAGAACATCTGGATCTTGATAAATTTCGACATTTTTCCCATACTTCTCATGAGCTTTCTCAAGAGCTTCATCAGCATTCCTTGCAACTATGTAATCTTCTTCACAGTTTTTTCCTACAATGTACCACACAGGTATGCGGTGCCCCCACCATAGCTGTCTGCTTATACACCAATCCTTGATGTTTGACAGCCAATGATTATAAATCTGTCATCAGCAAAAAGAAAGTTGTAAAAAAAGCACTTGACACCGAGTATAGTAAATAGTAAAGTGGCTTCAAATAAATAATCACAGGCTGACAGAATAAAAGGAAACTAATGACACAATGATACCCAGGTTGATGTATATTGCTTCAAGATTAATAACAATTTACATGGTTATGGAGGACAAGATAGGCCACATAGAAAAACTAATATCAAGCAGGATAGCAACTTACAGAAATTGGAAACTACTGGGATAGAAGGCTCAGAAAAGAGTCAATTTTTAAGCAAGCATGAGAGTAAGTCTAGCTGATCAACATACAAATCAAATGCAGACAAAAATGACAGAATTTGTCTTAATCTTGCATACCTTCTCAAATCTTTCAGGCATTATGGTTAACTCTCCTTTTTCAACAGCCCGAAGAGCCTTCTCAGCCAAGGGCTCCATGGTAACAAACCACTGTTTACTTACCAAAGGCTCAATTATCTATAAGAGGGGAAACAAACATCATGACATTAAAACTGCCAGTTAAAGCATTTTTTCACCTAAATTTAAATCCTCAATATTTGGAAGGGCATATGTAAAGACAGTATTAACGCACTTCTCCTCCACGTTGGGATCTAGGAACCCTTAAATTGTGCGGCTCCTTTTTGATAGCTAACCCGGTCTCCTCAAGTTCTGACCACAGTTTTTTCCGTGCCTCAAATCGATCGAGACCACTAACATTCCAAGATTTGTTTCCGCATGTTAGGCAAATATAAATTCTCCAGCACATAAATTCTTCAACTTAAGATAATTATTTGAAGTCTCACCAGTACAATCCAGCAACCTCATTAAGGGTTCCATCCTTATTCATCACATTAAGAATAGGGAGACCAAGCTTTCTAGCAAGATAGTAATCATTATGATCATGTCCTGGGCTTATCTTCAACACACCAGTCCCAAAGTCTTTGTCAACATGCTGCCAAAATAGCAATCGGGTTATTTTTCAGAAACTTTAAACTTGCTTGAAAGAACACAAGTCCGGGTTATAGGTGCATGGTTGACACAAATTCAACAATTACAGAACAGTAGGGGAATTACCAAGAAAAATATATCATGAAAAACAGCTAAAACAAAGCAAAATGCACCAAGTATCATAAAGCATGCTTTTACCCTGTCAGCGATGATAGGTACATGGCGGCCATATGTCATGGGTACAATTGCCATCTTCCCAATAAACTTAGAATAGCGGTCATCCTGCATAACAAATATATATAATAATGTATATCAAGTTATCAGAACTTATGTAGACCTGAGTCTCATAAAACTGTATATAAGAGAGTGGATTAAACAACTAACTAAATCACAAGACATTTTATGATATCTGAGCCACCTCCAAACTGTAAATACTACAAGTAGCTTATCTGTGAAGTGCTTCAGTTTTACCACAAGAAAGAGAATAGTAGTACATCTATTTCATCTTTTGTTTCAGATTAAAAAACTAGGATATTTCTGTGACTAAAGAATGCATGGATATGCATCTCCACAAAATTGTTCAGTAAATAATATCCACACTGAAATTATGGAAATAAAACCCCGAGGTTTCGTTAGAGGGCTTGCACACCTTATCACAATTAGAATGACCATTATACTGTTAGATCCTCAAAAATCTTGAATAATAATAAGAACTGGTTGATTGTTATTTTTTTTCCCCTTTTCCTGTGATATGGCAACAAAATTATTGTCAATGTTTCACACGCTTCTAATGATGAAAATTGACAAATTTTTGGACAGCTTATCACCATGTTGGTACTTATTAACCTATGCAATGATAAGGTATGTTCCTTAAATTTAGGATCTAAATAATCGATTGAATAACTATGTTACTTTGTGTCCTAGTGTGATAGTTTAAATAGTTAATGTAGATTGCATAATTATGCCCCTACCTTGGGATTCACAGCAATAGCTACATCACCAAATAAAGTCTCAGGCCGTGTTGTTGCTACTGTCAAGAAGTCACTCCTACAAAAGGAAGTATAAAAATTCCAATTTGCATACTGTAGCAATCTTCTAGAAGCTGTGGCAACATGGTCAAGTTCACGAAGCAGTAATTTCAGAAGTACAAGAATGCAAGCAGATCAAATCACCGACACAGTACCCAGATAGTAAAAAATATGTTATAAGAGCAAAAACAAAGCAGTACTTACTTTTATTGATGAGCTGTTAGACATCATTTACTTACAGAGGAAATGAAGAAATAGTACAAGTGAAATCTCTGATACTTACTGTCCAGCAACTCGATACTTGATGTGATATAAAGTGCCAGGTTCCTCAGAATATTCTACTTCCTAAGCACAAATAAAAAGAACTTGTGTCAAACTATATTATTTTTCACAATAACAGCAATCAATTGAAGCTGTAACCCAAAAACAGCATACCAAGTCTGAAACAGCAGTCTGTAGATTAGGAGACCAGTTAACCAAATACGAGCCTGGAAGAAAGTACAAATTTCGTGAACTATTTATCAAAGCAACCAATCACTGTTTAATATCCTAAATAGTAGAATACCCTGCACAGTTAAATACACAAACTGAAAACAGGAAGCAGAAAGCAGAAAGGAGCCCCCTACTCTTTAGCACCAATGAACTGGTTTAATCTTGTAAACAGGATCAGACTGCAAGAATGTGGATCCCCCAACCCCTTTCCCCTTTAGTGGAAAAAAAGAAAAAAGAGTTCAACCAATAAAAGTATGATACCTTGATAGATTAGGCCTTTCTCATGAAGCTTGATAAAAGCCTCAATCACAGATTCTGCAAAATTAGAAAAAATGGTGTGAGAATAAGGGAATATCTGATAAATGCAGTTTTAGAAGGCACATAAGAGGTGCTTGTCAGGTACAAAAGCATGAGGAGTCCTTTTTCAAATGAAAGTCAAACAATGAGCAGAGAAAAAAAAGAAGAGATAGATAGCACCCTAGCACTTTAACACTACCCATAAACTATCCCCAGTCAGATACAGTTTTCTAGATTGGCCACTGTTCTACTTCTGCCAGTAAGAAAACTGCCTTACGACTTAGCTGCTCATCAAGGGTGAAACGCTCTCTGGTCCAATCACAGGAAGCACCGAGTCTCTTAATCTGATTTGTAATAGTTCCACCATATCTGAAATCATAACAAGTCAAGTCAAGGAAAAAAAAAAAAAACCATAGGAGGTGGGGTGCCCTGAAAACTGAAGCAACAGCAAACTTAGCAGTAGAAGTAATCTGAAGTTGGATAGGCAACCTTCAAATTTCAACTTTTTTTTTTTTTTGTCAGCGGGACAAGGACCTACTGAAGAAATTAAAGATGAAAGAAGAAAGGAGGCAGTCATAAGAAACAAAGAAGCTGAGCAACAATTAGCAAACTTTAATTTTAGAATCTATAGAAGGGTGTGGTTTGTTTTTCAGATCTCAAAACAAATGTATTAAAAACATAATAATCAACAAAAGCATTCATACCACAAAAACATGCAGACCACTGCCTAAATTTGATCTCCAACAACACATTACTTGTCACCTAATAGCTTAATTTCTATTAAATGTCATTACCACTTCAATTTTTATGCCCCCAATCCTCAGAAGTTCCCTTTGATTCTTTTGATTACACGTGGTCTATAAATATTTTTGGAATCAGAAACATGTGGCCAAAAATTGAAAGCTGGAAAAAAGAAAAAAAGATGTCCAACACAGAAGAAGGTAATGCCATGCTCAATCAGAAAACATAGGTCATGTAAAGAATTAAAACAGGAGTAAGTGTGGGATAAATACTTCTCTTTCCACTCCCAAACTCGTTTTGTGAACTCATCTCTGCTCAGATCAGTCCTTTTGATTCCTTCAGATGCAAGCATTTTCTCTACAACCAACTGAGAAAAGAAGTGCATTTATTCAAAACATACAAGCAATTCAAGCAACATTACATCAGAAACTTATCGCCAAAATCACAAGTAACAGGAAAAGTAATGGAAAGACTGAAAATAAATACCCCAAAAGTACGTCAAATCTGATTTAAGAGTGAAATACAGCTTAAGAGGGAGGCCTCATTTCACCAAGAAATACAGCTAAAAAGTTAGGGAACAAAGTTAAGGAGAAGCTCCAACACTAACAATAGTTTTATGGAAGAATAAGTGAAAAATGGAATTTTTTCTGTAAAAATTCCCCATTAGGAGAATCAATCAATACACTAATATCAGTAAAATAGTCAGTCCATAGACAAACCTGAGTTGCAATACCGGCATGATCAGTACCAGGAAGCCACAGTGTTGGTCTTCCCTTCATACGGTTGTATCTAACCATGATATCCTAACCAAAAAGGTCACCAAGTTAGGCAAGGGAAGAAAATTCAAAAGGCAGAAAAGGTGATATACAACAGACTGCAGGGAAAATGTAAATGTAATCATGATATACAAAAAGCACACCACTTAATATTTATCAAACTCAGTTCTCCAGATTGATTAAAATGAATCAAGAGCATAATATCATGCTGAAATGTCTGTAAAATGGTAAGTGTCCTCTGCATATACTATGTATCGAAAAATTTAAATTGGTGTTGATGACATAGGATGAGATGGCCAGAAAAACCTATCAAATAATTGATGCAAAATATTAAAGGGAGGTTTAAAGAGAAAAGTTAACAGAAAAGCAAACGAAAGGGTTTGATAAACTTGGTGTTCTTATGCATAAACATACTCCATCCATGAACCTTAATTTTATTTGTGGGTTTTAACATTTGCCTTCCTTAAGACAAGCACCTTTTTCTACATTCTTCTAGCATCATTCACAATAAACGTCAGCAGTTTAGGTGCCTTTATATCATCTGCTTTTGTTATTAACTTTAGATGATAAAATTCAGACAGAATCATTCCATGTTACATCACTTATATCTTACTATCAAAATATTGCTCATTCACTTAGCCCTTGAACCCCACTATTAGAACCATAAAGTTATGATATTTGCTTCTTTTATTTTTTATTTTTTTAACAATACTTCAACTATCTTTTCTGCATGCCATATAACTAGCAACTACTGCTAAGATTTTTCACTATAACTGAGTCATCAACCCATTTTCACCCTGAAACACAATGTGGTCAATTTTCTTCATAAATGACTAGAGTCAGACAATGTGTTATATAATTAATGACTACGTAATTCAATGATCAAATAATGGGTAAGTACATCAACAAGGGTGTAATGCCCGTAGTGAGATATCATTTCCATCTATCATTTAGAAGGATGACCTAAGGAGACAAACTAGGTGCTTGCACACTGCATAAAGCCCCCCACCAACACACATGCCCCCCTTTTCCTAACCTGATCTAAACAATGTTGTTGAATGATGGAAAGTCAGCAAGACCATTACCAAACAACTGAACTAAGTGGTGGCTCAAAAGCTGTAGTGTGGTCCTACTATGGTGTACAGGAAAGATAAGTGAAAACGCAAGTCATAAATCAATTAGTTTAAATTCAGTTCCACAACCTCAAGAGTCACAAACATTGCATGCCCCATGTGCAACGAACCAGTAACATTTGGAGGTGGCATTGATACCACAAAAGGATCACTCCCCCGGTCAAAAGTTGGCTTAAAAAATCCTTGAGATTCCCACCTAGCATCCAACAATTAAGATGATGTTACCGCTGAAAGAACATATGCTAAGACACATTAAGAAGTAGCACAGCACCATTTGCATATGAGAATACCATCAAGTAAAACATTTACAAAATGTAAGATGAAATTAGAGTATGTTCAAAAGAACAGTACCAATTGTATATTCGTTCTTCTGAAGAAAAATCAAACGACTTTGCATTTTCTGGAGAAGTAAATACACCATTTTCTGTTGCAGCAGCAGCAACTGAAAAGCAATAAGAAATGTGAATAAGCTCCCAAAACAAATTATATAAACAAAACAAGTACTAGTTTGCTTAAATCCCAATTTTTCTCTTCAACAAATTCACAAACCAAGAGATAAAACATACATTTTTTACGTAATTTCCATTTTCAGTTCTTTACATTGTTAGTTATCTGATACTTTTAGTGATCTAAAGTGATAGGAAATGCTATAACAGGCTTCAGTCTGTTTCACTTGATCTTCAACGACCCTTGGTCTTGTATTTTTTATCATTTTTGCAACTTCAATTCACCCTTTGATCCTCTCTTCGATACCAATTTGTCAAGAACTTAGGAAATTAACCCTCGACAGTTATGATTATGACAGAAAAAACCTAGAGAGAGAGAAGAGTAAGTTCTGTATTGTATTCTACTATGCAAATTCTGTTACAGCAATCACTCCTTTATACACTACTAGTTTTGGCGGGAAGAAACCAACCAGCTATCTTTCACAACTAATCAACTAAGTGCATTGATATGCTAACATACTACTAACCCTCATTAACACTCAACGCAGTCAATTATTATCAGCAGTTGATTGCATCAGGCTGCTAACAATATCAAAAGGTTCACTCTTTGCGATTTCAATTTCTCTTGGGACAGAAGTAAAAACCATTTAAAATCAAATATTATTTAAAATCAAATATTAATTAACAAAAGAAGAAACTCATTTTCTATTACCCACAAATTTGAAGCTCCAAGCTTCACATAATCCAAAGTATCAAACTTTATGGTCCCAAATTAGGGGATTAAAAGATTGTATAATTTAAAGTTTCAAACTTTAAAAAGATTTAATGATGATGGGATTACCTGTAAGGAATCTGAGTTTGGTGAGAAGAGGGAAAGGGAAGTGAGAGAACTTGATGGGGCAGTGGCGTCGTTTAGAGAAGAGAAGAGGGTTGAGTCTGTGAGCAGAGGAACAGGAAGAGAGGAGAAACGGAGAAGAGAGTGTCATTTGAAGTGTCATGTTTTGATGGGAATGTGAAAATAGATGGTGGGTTTTGGAGAAGCGAAGGGCAGGAAGGGAAGGGACAAACCCTGTGAAGGGAGGGGGAGATGCGGATAAACCCTGTAATTGAATAATAATTGAAATATAAGGTTTTTTTTTTTAATATTGCATTTGAAATCTAAATAAAAGAATTAACAAGAAATTATAAACGAAAAACACCCGGGTCAAGGGACAGCCCACACAGCTGGTCCCTGTTTTTTTAATACAACATCCTAATATTGTTTTTGAAAAAACTACTTGTCCATATTTATTGGAGTTTTTTTATCAGAAAAATATATATTTTTATTTATTTTGATTCTAAAATATCTTATAAATAAGTTTAACACCTAAATAGATTAATTTTTTAATTAATTTTTTTTTAAATTGCTTCAAAACACAAATTCAATTCACAACAAAATTATCTGTCAATTTTAATCTAGATTTTCAGACAAGCTAAAAATATAAAAATATTCATACAAAAAAATTTTTATTTAATAAAATTTATCATTAACATCATAATTAATTATTTTAATAATTAAAATATAGCAAACAACTTTCTTTTCATTTCATTATTATCTAAAGAGTTTCTTTCTTATTTTTAAATTTAAAGATTAAAAAATAAATAAAATAAATTTTTAAATGAAAACAATAATTATAAAAACTATAGAAATTATAAAAAAAGGAACAAAATTGGTGCGTCAAAAAGTACTTTCTCACTTGAATATGTGATTAGCTAGAGGTTTCTTTTTATTTTATGTATTGATTTGTTTTGTTGATTTTTGCTTTTATGAAATAAATTTTAACAAATTAATCATTAAATTGATTATAAAAAATGCAATTAAAAAATTAAAAAAAATATATAGTTAATTGTATAATGAAATGCCTAGTCCTTTTTGTTTATTTACTGGAAAGTAGTTCTTTTTAAGTGAATTCCAGAAAAATAAATTTTAGAAAAGTAAATTATTTTCTGATGTTTGGTAGTGTAATGAAAAATAAATTAGAAAACATTTTCCAGTACTTGGTTATATCATGGAAAATAAATTGAAAAATAACTCATTAATATTTTATTTTTCTCAAGTTTATTAAAATAATAAGAAATAAATTTTACAAATTAAAAAGCTGAATGTGAATGAAATTAAAAAAATATAATTTCATAAATTATCTTAAATAAAATAAATAATATAAATCAAATCTAAAAATAAAAGATGAAGAAATTAAAATAATAATAATTAACATCTCATAAATTATTTTAAATAAAATAAGTAACAATAAAAAGAATAAGAACTAAATTTGATAGATAAAAAATTTCAATTAAAAAATAATAGTAAAAACGTAAATAACAATTATAAAAATAAAGATCAAAGTTAATATAAAAATTAAATTTTAAGAGATGAAAATAAAAAATAAATATTTAAAATAAAATATATAAATCAATCAAAAATTTAAAGATCAAATTTGATATATTCAACAAATAATATAATATTTTTAAAATTTTCACAATTTTTATAAAGTATTTTTCTCTAAATGTTTCAGAAAAATATTTTTTTAAAAATTAAGTTAAATTTTTTTAACTAAAAAATATTTTTTGTTGATTAATTTTTTCTAATAACAAATAAATATAAAAAAAATTAAAGAACTAATTGAAAGCGTGTATAAAAAGGAGACGAACAGATAATTATGATGATGTGTTCCTTTGTTTAGTGGAACAAGAGCAATTCACCAACGTATATAATAATTTATCTAATAGACAAATAGCATGATTTTATATAGTGTAGTTCATTAAATTAAAATATATAGTGGGTTTTCTGTAACAATACTTACAATGCACCGGGGATGTAATAATGCTTTGTGAGTTTATTATTTTTTTGTTATTTTACTTTTTTTTATTTAATTTTTTTATTTTATATTATATTAATTTAAAATTAAATTTTATAATTTCTTTCGGTTATTTTTGTATATAAAACAAAACCAATGCTAGATTGTAACTAGTTTAGTAAAATCAAATTTAATTTTATTAATTCAAAATAATTTAAACTTCAAGGATTATATTAAAATTTAAGTAAATTTATAATTTTTTATTTTAAATTAATATGAATATCCGGATTAACTTGTATATATTATAATTAATTTTATAAATTTTAAAGTTAAGTAAATTTTTAATAATTATTATATAAATAATTAAAAATTCAAATTTAAAATTATAAAAAAAACAAACACCTAGATGATTGAGCCAGGTAGACTATGGACAGATGGTTCACGCATGTAATCCTAGTGCTAGTATGTGGTAACAGTTGCTGCCCAGTTATTGTGTGTGCGCATTCCTTCGAGCTCCTAAGATGGTCTTCTGCAATGCTGGTGGAATCGTTTCGACGATGACGTATTTATGAAGCGACACATATTAGTGTTGGAGGCCTGGTGTAGCTTTGATTATTATTATTATTTTCTATTCTCTCATTGGTTAGTCGTTTGACTTTCATTAAAATAAAAAAATAAAGTGTTATTTTTTTAATATTAAATTAAATTTTTATTTTTTTATTGTCTAATATTATATCGATGAGATATTAAAATTTATAATTTTTTCAGTTTATTTTTCATAAATAATTTCAATCTTATTATTTGAATTATAAATTTAGAAGTGATTTAGATTTTATTTGGATTATTTTTTTAATTATTTTTTTATTTTATTTTTCTATATTGAGTTGATTAAAAATTTAGTTTTATATTCAAAAAAAATTTAAGTCATTATGGTTTTAAAACTCAGATCACGGGTTTGACTAATTAACTCAAATTAACTCAAATTATTTTTTATTTTTATTTTAAATTATTATTTATTTTTAATTTTATTTTTCAATGTTACATTGAATGAAAATAAAATATTATATTTTTTTATTTGCTTTAAATATAAATATTTTATTCTCATGATTTTTTGGATCAAGTATTTAGTAAGTCAACTTGAGTCGATTCTAATTTTATTTTATATTTTTTTATAAATTTTTTTTCTTCAACATGTTATTGGATGTTTTTTTTTTTAGATTTATTAAAAATTTATTTAGATATTAAGTATCACCAATCAATAAACTTTTTTAATTCAAGAAATCATTAGAAGAATCTAATTCATCATTTAAGATCATGGACCAATCAATAAATTTATTATAAATCATTAAGTTTATAATCATCAAAGTGTGTGGCCACCAATTACCTCTCTATTTTTGACAGATCATTTCTTCCTACTAGCTAATAAAATTTACCAGCGTAATCATCCACATATCTATCTCCTTGCTTAGGTGTGCGAAGTCGCTAGTACAGAGTTTATGCACATACAAGAAGAATAAAAAATATTTCTTCATCTCCTCTCGGACACTAATTCTCGGTTTCCCATATGCCTCGAGTGTTCTCTATAATTGCTCCCATAAAACAAAGCTCGCTCGATGACAACTAACTTCAGTCTTGTCTACCTGGGGACATCATTGTGTCCAAAGGCTTTTTTAACCTCGTTCATCCAATCAATGATTTTTTTTACTTGCAAAGTCAAGAACCTTCACATGAAATCCAGAATCTCCATGATATTTTTCTCGATACAGAGGTTGTCTCCTCTACTTTAACCTCTAAAATGAGTTTTTGTTACTGATCATGTACCAATGACCACTCTCGTTTTCTTTGCATTAGGTCTGCTTTGCCACTTGTTGGGTCAATCTATAATCTGCCTCTACATGTTCTTCATCATCATTTCATACACTATTTTCTCTACAGGGGAAGCCTCTTCGTCCTATCTTGTCTTAGCTCTACTTTGCTATCTTTTCTAACCATAGTTAGTTAGCAACACACAACAAAAAAATAATCAAGAATCATTAGGTTTTAATATCAACTAATATATATATATAAAAAAGCACAAACACAATAAAAAAGTAAGGTAGAAAGACATAATTGAAGGCAAACAGGTACGTTGTCACTCAAAACTCGAATTTGTATCTTTATTACTAGATAAAATAATTATGATGTAATATGCTAAAAAATACAAGCTAAACAATTCTATTTATTTTAGAAAATTTCTAAATTATAAAGAAAAACTAAAATTACCAATTTTGATATTTAATTTTTTCAATTAAATTGGAAATGATAATAATAACTAAAAAAAATATACGAACCAATATAACAAATTCTTCAAAATGAATGTCTTTATAAATATAAAAAATATTTATACTTTATATTAGTAACTTCAAAACATATGTCAAGATAAATAGATACAGAAGCTTTTCGAACCGATATTTGAATGATCAAGTACCAGTTCATCCGTAAAAGAATACGAGGAAATTAAAGTAAAATCCAATTTAAAGTAATTAAGTGGATAATAATCCATGTAAAATAATTAAACAAATCAGCCATCCAATTGCAAAAAAGTTTGTATGGCTATAACAATAAATATTTACATTATTAGAAAAAAAAAGGTCTGAGGAAGATAAATTTTCAGTAAATAGAAAAAATAAAATTATATATAGTTCTATTAAAAAGTGATATGAATTTCTAAATTTGTTTTTCTCTCCTCATTATATTTATTTTTCTCCTAATAACGTAATGGAGTGAATTGTCTACATAATATTAATGATTTTTTAAATAAATAACAGACAACATGTGTGTGTATTAAATAAGAAATGCCAGCCATGACGATGATATATTCTCACATGAAAATTTAATTTAACAGTAATTTTGGATATATTAATTTTATTTTTAAAAAAATTATTTTTAACTTGGTAAAATTAACCGAGTTATGAATTCTCTATCCAAATTTAATTGAATCAATATCAAAATTATTTAAAATTAAAACTCGATGTAAATCGTCGATTTAAACAGTGAGACCAGGTTGGATTCAATGACTATTTTGAAGGCTGGGAGCATGAAGATTTTGACAGACAACCACAGTTCATGGGGACGGACGATGCTACCAGCTAGCCTACCCATATTTGGCTGTTCTTCACCTGGGAATATCGTCTCCCAGCACCGGGTGAGTCGCCAGGATTTCAATTTATAAAATGTTCACGCGTCACACAGCAACAGAAAGGGAAAGTATTCTCGAACAAAATCCATCCATACATTTGTTAACAATATGATCCTGGGATTTATGCGAGGAACCAACTAACCTAGAGCAACTTTAAAAAGAAAAAAAAAGAAATTGTAAAGCCTATCTTTAGTGATCTAGATCCTAATTAATTATAAATAATTATCAACTTCCAAAATTCAATGGAAGTAGCCTCGTTGAAGTGGATCACGATCTCAACCCTAATATAATAACATTTTTTTTTTCAAATTAGGGAAAAAAAATGAATGGAGAGATGTGTTAATTTGCTGTATTTGGCTTGGGGTTCGGTAACATGCATCATTTTAATAGCTTGCCTAAATAAATATCTGATCTAGCCGGTTAATGTGCAATTTGATTCCTTGAGATAATGATTTATTCATTATTCGATGGATTTCGATTATTACAATTTAATATCTCAACTTTGATTTTTATTAATTTTTTTATTTAATAATAATTTAGTTTATAAAAGGTATTTTGTTCTGAATGAATTTCTTCTAGTTTGTTTTGTTTGATTTTTAAAATTTTAAATTAAAATTGAAATAGTTTTTAAAATGTTTTTAACTAAATTATCAATAAAAAAACATGAGAGTTTGCTTCTTCTTCTTCTTTTTTTTTTAACTAAAATGAATAGAGAGATGTTTTTGTTTTGTTTTCTACTCATATCTGATTCTTTGGAATCTCTAACATGATTGAAAGATATTTAGAATATTCTTACATGATCATTTAAAATAAAAGGAAATTAACAAAATCCGAGAGTTTGCCCGTTTATAGCTAGCCTTGATCCTTCTTGCTTTGCTTGGATTTTATGATGAGCAAATTCTTTACTTGACTCTTCTATTTATACTGAACCTAAATCTTTTTTAGAATTTGATAAATCATCTATATCTAAATTAAATTTATTTATAAGAAATATTTTTTTTCTTATAAGTTGTCCTAGAAAGCCAATAATCACACAAGGGTCCAAAGCCATGTGAAAGGGGATTATAATCATAACTTAAAAACCATGCTCTCAGGAAGAAAATCTGTATATTTTCCTATCATCTTCTGCCATGTACACACATGCCATGTACAAGTAGCAAATCTCATCATTAAGAATCCTCAAGATCCCATCTCAGTGGTAGTGCTTCTATACCTTCTCCCAAAAACCCATTTCAGTCATGGCATTCTCTGTAACAATTTCTTGCTACGACAATTTACTTCTGAAAAAATCCATCAATGGCCTATACACCCAACCTAGAGCCTCATTAGACCACATCAAGTTCTTTCACATGAAAACTCAAGCAACCTATGCTGCAAACCCATCTTTCGAGCAATCGTTTAGAGCCCATGAAGAAAACAACAAGCCACAAAAGGTCCCTTTACCGCCATTCGGATTTAAGGAGTACATGATCCAGAAGGGAAATCGAGTGAACAAAGCACTAGATGAGGCAGTGCCCTTGCAACATCCCAGAAAAATCCATGAAGCCATGAGATATTCTCTCCTTGCAGGTGGAAAGCGTGTACGTCCAATTTTATGCATTGCTTCGTGTGAATTAGTGGGAGGAGATGAGGAATTAGCAATGCCAACGGCTTGTGCACTGGAGATGATACACACCATGTCGCTAATCCATGATGATCTTCCTTGTATGGACAATGATGATCTTAGACGAGGTATGCCCACAAGCCATAAAGTTTTTGGTGAAGATACAGCAGTTCTTGCTGGTGATGCACTCCTAGCACTTGCCTTTGAGCACGTAGCTAGAAATACCAAGAATGTCTCGTCGGACCGCGTGGTCCAAGCCCTTGCTGAGCTTGGATCTGCTGTTGGATCAAAAGGTCTTGTGGCAGGTCAAGTTGTGGACATTGAAAGTGAAGGTAAAGAAGTGAGTTTGAGCACACTGGAGTACATTCATGTCCATAAAACAGCAAAGCTTTTAGAGGCAGCAGTTGTTTGTGGGGCAATAATGGGAGGGGCAGATGCTACAAGCGTTGAAAGACTTGGAAAGTATGCTAGATCTATCGGATTGTTGTTTCAGGTGGTGGATGATATACTGGACATGACCAAGTCCTCCGAGGAGCTAGGAAAGACCGCCGGCAAGGATTTGACCAGTGACAAGGCTACATACCCTAAGCTGATCGGCATGGATGAGGCCAAGAAATTTGCTGCCCAGTTGACTGATCAAGCTAATCAAGAACTTGGTTTCTATGATCCTGTTAAGGCTGCCCCATTGTACCATTTGGCTAGCTATATTGCTAGTCGACAAAATTAACTGGGTTCATAATTATGCATGTTCAGGACTTCACCTTGTTTGTTTAAGGATACAATAAGATGTGTTGCTTCTCAGTAAATTCTTGTTACTGTATGATAACGATGAGAGAAATTAAAAAAAAAACATTTTTAATCATAAAACTCTAAATTTGATTAAACAGGTAATTTTGAACATGTTGGGTTTCATTTCAAACTAGTTTGAAAATTAATTATATCAAATCTAATTGATTTGATTAAATTGTATTTTATATTTTTTTATTTAAAATGCTATTGTTTTATTTTAAAAAATTAAAAAATTATTGTTTTAAATTAATCCAAAATAACTCAAAAAATTCTTAATCTAAGGTAAATGTACGTTAACTAAGTATTTGTCTGCCATTACATTAATTGGGTCATATTTTGAATGTTGCGTCAATAAATTTCATTGCTGATGAAACTATTTATGGTCATTATTCCCAATGATTTGAGAACCAAAAATAATTAAAGCAACAAATTATATGTTTAATATTTAGATCATAGCTATAAAATATGCCTAGAGGATGGACTTGAAATAAGGTTTGGATTACAAATTAAAAGAATTAAATCTGATTCATTTATTTAAAAAATAATAATAAAAAAATAGTATTTTATTAAAAAAAATTAACACATAGAGAGCTGAGTTTTTATTAGATTTTATCTTTAATTAGGTAAGATTCAGTCACTACTTTTTTTTTCTTTAATTAGAATAAGTTTAATTTATTTATAAATTATTTTTATAGAAATTAGAGTGGAAAAGTCAAATCAAGCAAATGATTTTTAAATCCTAACCCCCAATGACAATGCATCCTGTGATTTCCACAAAAGTAATTGAGTCCTTAATATTTTGGATTTCTGCAAAGATAGTCCCTCTCTTCAAATTTGTTAGAGATTTCCTTTAAAATCATAATTATTATCTTAGGAGGGACACGCGTCACAATTCTTATGCGCTAAATTTGAGTCAAAGTTTGACTATTGATCACCGACCCTTAAACTTTATCGAAAATTGGTAATAGAATTTGTTTGGGTATTGCATTGCCCTAAAATTGAAGACACAAGGACCTAGCTACTTTTTATCGAACTACAAGGTTCAATATGACTTGCTCTTTAAACTGCAGGGGCAAAACCCTCATCAACATTCTTTTATTATTATTATTATTATTATTATTATTTTTTAATTCTTAAAGAAGTGTCCTCCACCAAGATCCCATCTCAAGCAATCATGGCCTTCTCTGCAATATTCCGGAGCTTTAACAGTTCGTTTTTTCTCAAATACTCCATCAATCACCTTAAAAATCCACCAAAAACCCCACTAGGCCACCTCTATCTTTCCACCATGAAATTTGCAAGCTCGACTCTGAAGCAAACGAATCAAACCCAAGAAGTCCCTTCACTTGCATTTCAGTTTAAAGAATACAGGTTCGCCAAGTTGAAGCGAGTGAACGAAGCACTAGAAGAGGCAGTGCCTTTGCAACACCCCATCAAAATCCATGAAGCAATGAGATATTCCCTCCTTGGTAATGGAAAACGAATGTGTCCGATTTTATGCATTGCTTCGTGTGAGTTGGTCGGAGGAGATGAAGAACTAGCGATGCCATTGGCATGTGCTCTAGAGATGGTGCACGCGATGTCATTAATCCACGATGATCTTCCTTGCATGGACAATGATAATCTTAGACGAGGCAAACCCACAAACCATAAAGTATTTGGTGAATGTATTGCAATTCTTGCAGGTGATGCACTCCTGTCACTTGCTTTTGAGCACATAGCTAGCAAGACCAAGAACGTTTCGCCAGACTGCGTGGTTCGAGCCATTGCGGAGCTTGGTTCAGCTATTGGGTCAAGAGGTGTAGTAGCAGGCCAGATTGTGGACATTGATAGTGAAGGAAAAGAAGTAAGCATGAAGACGCTAGAGTATATTCATGTCCATAAAACAGCAAAGCTTCTAGAGGCATCTGCAGTTTGTGGGGCAATAATGGGAGGAGCAGATGATGCAAGCATTGAAAGGCTTAGAAAATATGCCAGGTCTATTGGGTTGTTGTATCAGGTGGTGGATGATATATTAGATGCAACCAAGTCCTCAGAGGAGCTAGGAAAGACAGCCGGGAAGGATTTGGCAAGTAACAAGGCTACATATCCCAAGTTGATGGGCATAGATGAGGCCAAGAAATTTGCTGCTGAGTTGGTTGAGCAAGCCAAAAAAGAAATTGCTAGCTTTGATTCTGCCAAGGCTGTCCCGTTGTTCCATTTAGCTGACTGCATAGCTAGTCGACAGAGTTAGCAAGGTTACTCTAAAACATCCGTGATTTTTGCAGGGTTTGTATACAGAGATACACAAAAAATGCCCTTTCAATTATTTTTTCATGTCCCATTGCAATAGATAATATTTTATTATTTTCAACAAACACTACATTCATTCTAAAATTGGTTCAAATTGCCTGCCTTCAGTGAGGATGGAGTTTGAATGTTGCTTCAATGCTGTATCAAACAGTAAGAGTTTGTTTCATGGAGAAGGGCTCCTCCGTATCTTCAGAAGGCACCATGGAGATACTTGTTTTTTGTTGCAAATTTTCTTTAATTCCACCAATGCAAGACAGCGTTCAACATACTTCACTCCATCATTGACAGGGAGTCGCAAACAATTGCCAAGCCTGCAGGAAGAAACAGGAAACAACTAGGATTCCTCCGCGGTCTAGATTTTTGTCATCTATAAAGATCTACGCAACCTCAAAAACTGATTGAAACTCTTTTCAGAGTGGGATCATAAAAACACAACAATTAGAAGGAACTAAACCATCACATTCTCCTGCTGTGCATGCCAAGCGACAACATCTTTATATGGTAAGTTACCCCCAAATATATCAAGAGCACTGCCCACAGTAAGATCCACGCATCTGTCTCCTGCCACCTTTATTCTTTCAAAATCAATCATTATTGTCACACCGCCAGCATAAGTCACAGGGATCTGACCCACCCAAACCGCAATTCATACATTAAAACAGTGCATAAAGACAGCCACATATTAATGCATAATGACCTGCTGTGCTGTGTTCTATTGAAAAAAGCTAGCATTGCAATTAAAAACTGCTAATCCTGGATTCAGTTAGAACTCCGAAGATCAGTTCCATGTCCATCAGAAACTACTAACCAATGGTTCACAACCACTTGCACACCACAGACTCCTCCACATCAACAGCTAAAGAGGGTATCAATTTATGGCAATTTTAACTTTAGGCATATATAAAACATTTCTTGGTTAGTTTATAGCAGTCATCCTGATAGGACCTGTCACCAAGGTAGATGGTTTCTTTTGCTTTCTACCATGTAGCACATAGATATTATCATCAAAGATGTCACGGCCCGAATCCCGGATCCATGACCGGCATATAGGCAAGGTTCCCCTCTAAGGTTTCATACCTATGCGAACCCAAACTTACACACAAACTTATCCTAACTCAATCAGAGTTTAACGCAACATTAATAACAAAATCAACTTCATAATATAATTGAATTGTCTTAATATAAGAGTTAATATAATTTTATAGTTTTGGAGCACTAATTAAACAATAAATGAGTAGGAAAATACAATAAAGCCCTTGATGGCTTAACGTGTGGGTATAAATGAATGAGGGGTAGTGTAGTAATTCAACAAAACATGATAAATATAAATAAGGAGTTAAAAAAAAAAACAACAAAAGAGGGATCTGGAAATTTGAGAGAGAATCGGCAGGAGAGAGAAGGGAGAAAGAAGAAGAAGAGGGGAATTAGAAGAAAAATAGAAAGGAGTTGAAGGAATTAAGTTTAAAGGTAAGATTATGTATAAATATGTGTTAATTAAGCTTTAATTTCAGTTTTGATAAATGTTAGGGTTTTGAAAATTTGTGTTTTGGGTTAATTGATGAATTAAGTTAAAAATTACCATTTGACCCTAAAAATTTGATAAAATTACAGAATGGTCCCTGGAGTATAATGAGGTGATCTGGACAGAAATGAGGATTAATTATGTCAGAATTTCAGTATAGTCATGGACTTATGATAATTTTATCTTTTATTATATGAAATTATCATAAGTCCATGACGAAATTCTGACCATAATTAATCCTCATTTCTGTCCAGATCACCTCATTATACTCCAGGGACCATTCTGTAATTTTATCAAATTTTTAGGGTCAAATGGTAATTTTTGTCAAATTGAAGGACCAAATTGAAAGTGTTAAAATTTCATAACTATACAGGAATTCTGCCCATAATTTATCTTTTATTCTGTTCAGAATCTCGGAATAGGCTCCAGGGACCAATCTGTAAATTTTCCAAAGTTTGGGGACTAAACTGTAATTTCCACAAATTGAAGGACCAAATTGAATTTTCGTCATCTTCAACCTCAAACCCAAAATTTTCACAGATTACCTACTGTTATCCCCTGATTTCTAACACAAATTCATCATTCAAGCAAAACCATAACTCAAAATCATCATTTTTATCTACAATCTCTCAAATTTAACTTAACAATTCATTACCCACAACAATCAACCCATAACATTCAACTTAATTCATCAATTAACCCAAAACACAAATTTTCAAAACCCTAACATTTATCAAAACCAAAATTAAAACATAATCAACACATATTTATATATAATCTTACCTTTAAACTTATTTCCTTCAACTCCTTTCTATTTTTC